>NW_006968539.1:0-515 GCF_000164805.1 Carlito syrichta | reverse complement strand
ATATTTACTGCCTTTCCTCAACCTAAATATTTTAATATATTGTTATACATAGAACTCATCTTTATTTCTATGAATTTCCCACTTTAAGTACTTCCTATAAAGGGAATTATACGATATTTGTCATTTTGTGACTGACTTATTTCACTTAGCATAATGTCCTCAAGATTCGTCCACTTCCTAACATATGGCAGAATCTCCTTTTTAAAGGCTGAATAATATTTCTCTCTCTCTCTCTCTCTCTCTCTCTCTGTGTGTGTGTGTGTGTGTTTGTGTGTGTGTGTGTGTGCATGTGTGTCTTAAGTTTTCTTTATTTGTTCATTCACAGTGGATGTTTAGGTTGCTTCTACCTCTTGGCTATTATGAATAATGCTGTAATGAATATGAGTGCACAAATGTTTCTTCTAGATCCTGCTTCCAACTCTTAGATGTATATCCAGAACTAAGATTGCTGGGTTATAAGGTAGTTCTATTTTTAATTTTTTCAGAAACCCTCATACTGTCATACTGTTTTCCAC
>NW_006968538.1:0-351 GCF_000164805.1 Carlito syrichta | reverse complement strand
ACTCGCTAGACAGCTTGGTAGCAAGATATGTCACCTACTTAATTCAGCTGAATAGCCAGCTGGCTAGCTATGCAGCAAGCTAGTAATTCAACTGGTAGAAATCAGGCCAGCTTGTTAAAACAGCTACTTAAGTCAGCTGCCTAGCCAGGTGGCTAGCTAGTATCCTAGCTAATTCAGTTGACTAGCTGGCTGGCTAGCTAATCAAGTCAGCTTGTTAAGAAAGCAGGCTATCCTGATGGCTAGAGAGGTAGAGAGCTAGTTAAGTCAGCTGGCTAGACAGCTGGATACTAGTAATGCCAGCTAGTTTAGTCACCTGGCTGTCCAGGTGCCTAGCTCGTTTATTAACTACTT
>NW_006968537.1:0-359 GCF_000164805.1 Carlito syrichta | reverse complement strand
TTTTAAGTGTAAGTCTAAAATTTTGCAGTTTATGCCTATAGTTGTTTCCTTTTCTAATTAATATACTACTCTCTTTTAATAATTTTCTATTCATAAATGTTTTAAATCCATTGTATTACATGAAAGCAGATTAAATGTAGATCAAGAGAATTTTTTAAAATACTACTACATTTTGAAGAAAAGGAGCAGTGCTATTCAAGTCAAGGGTTTGCTGATATTCTTCCCATCCAAAGTTGTTCTTATTTTAATTGTTATTCTATAAGTTGTATACTTTGATATGTACTTTAAATCAGGTAACCCTTGATTTTGAGTTGATTCCCAAGTAGTTTGGGTTCTGATTAGTCTACTATTTGGAGGTT
>NW_006968536.1:0-430 GCF_000164805.1 Carlito syrichta | reverse complement strand
TGCTTGGTTGGTTCTGTTAGTTTATTGACTTTAGTCTATTTCTTTTGTTTTGTTATTTTTTAAAAATTTCTCTGTAAACCCCATCTTTGTATAGAGGAATAGCACACCAATAAGGAGACTGGTTAGCTTGTTTGTTAGCATCATTGTATGTTTTACTTTTTTTTCATATGGTTGTTGGTTTGTTTGTAGTTGTTGTTATTATTTTTTTACTTGTTTTAGTCTTTGTGTCTCTTTTCATTTGTTAGTAGGTACGCTTGTCTGTTTTCCCTCTTACTCCTCTCTCTCTCCACCTCCCTGTTCCCCTCACTGCCTGCTCCATTCTCTTCCCTCTGTTAACTTATTTTGCTTTCAGGGAGTAAACCTACAACCCCACTGCCTGGACAGATTCCAAGGCAGTGGAAAGTGGATGTCAGATTATCCATACACCTGT
>NW_006968535.1:0-1102 GCF_000164805.1 Carlito syrichta | reverse complement strand
TACCTATGTATTCCACTGGCTTGCCAGCTGTCTTATGTAACTAGCTACCTAGCTATCCAGCTGACTAGTGAGCTGACTTAACTAGGGGATTTAACTAGCTAGCCAGCTGTCTAGACAGCTGACTAAACTAGTTGGCTACACAGCTAGGCAGCTGACTAACCAGCTGACTTAACTCGCTGACAAAACTATCTAGCTACCTAGATAGTGAGATGACTTTACTAGCTGAAATAAATAGCTAGCTACCTTCCTAGCTAGCTAGCTGACTTAAGTAGCTGACTTAACTATCTAGCTAACTGATATTACTAGTTGACTTAACTAGCTACCTTGCTAGCCAGATGACTTAACTAGCTGGAATAACTAGCTACTCAGCTGTCTAGCCATCTGAGTAAACTAGCTTTTTAACTAGCTAGCGAGCTGGCTAGCCAACTGACTTAACTAGGTAACCTAACTACCTAGCCTGATGGCTAGCCAGCTGACTTAACTAGACAGATACCATGATAGGCAGCTGGCTACCCAGGTGATTAACCTAACTGACGTAGCTAGCTAGCCAGCAGAATTAGCTAGCTGACTTAACTATATAGCTCTCAGGCTAGCCAGGTGACTTAACTAACTGACTTAGCTAGCTAGTCAGCTGGCTGGCCAGCTGAATAAACTAACTGACTTAGCCAGTTAAGCAGCAGGCTAGCCAGCTGACTAAACTAGCTAGCTCCTAGCAAGCCAGCTGGGAAGCCAGCTGAATTAATTACCTGACTTAACTAGCTAGCCAGTTGGAAATCCAACTGACTTAACTAACTTGCTACCTAGCTAGACAGCTGGCTAGCCAGCTGACTTATCTAATTGACTTAGATAAGTCTCTTAGATAAGTCACTTAGATAAGTCACTTAGATAAGTCACTTAGATGAGCCACTCAACTTAGATACGTCACTTAGATAAGCCACTCAGCTGGGTGACCAGCTGAGTCAACTAGCTGATGTAACTACTTAGCCAGTTGGCTAGACAACTAACTTAACTAGTCCTCTACCTAGCTAGCTAGCTAGCTGGCCAGATGACTTAACTAGCTGACTTAATTATCTAGACTGCTGGCTACCCAACTGACTTAACT
>NW_006968534.1:0-749 GCF_000164805.1 Carlito syrichta | reverse complement strand
GTAGCAACATTTATGCATCAGGAGTTTCTTAGCCATCTTCAAAAGATTTGAAGACGTTGTATATCTAACAAGCAAATTAACACAAAAGTTCAAAGCAAAATTAATTTTGGGCCCAGAGAAATAAAACCATAGGTAAGTATTAAATAAAAATAAAAGATTATTCACATAGTTTAGTTGATGGTCCTCATAACATTTTTTTTTAGTTGGAGGAGAGTATCCAAAATAGAAAAGTAGAAAACTTCACTGAGACAGAAAAACATTTAGTGTTGTGACTCAATAAGTTTAAAATAAAGATTATCGCACACCTAAGGAGATTTTATATATATATAGTATATATATAATATATATGTATTTTATATACATATAGTTATTGGGTTATGATAAGTTGGAATAAGTAGAGAGCAGTTAACATAAATGATATAATTGGTGTTCTTTTCTTTTCTTTTTTTTTTTTTTTTGAGTTGGAGTCTCACTCGGTCACCCAGACTGGAGTGCAGCGGCCGCTCCCAGCCACCGCAGCCTCGACCTGCTGGGCTCTGGCAATCCTTCCACCTCAGCCTTCCCAGTAGCCGGAATTACAGGTGCGCGCTACCATGCCAGGATGATTTTTTGATTTATTGTAAAGATGAGGTCTCGCTGCCCAGGCGGGTCTCGAACCCGCAGGCTCAGGCAATCCACTCACCTCAGCCTCCCAAAGGCGCGGGATTACTGGCTGAGCCACTGAACCTGGCTTTAATTGGTGTTATTTT
>NW_006968533.1:0-391 GCF_000164805.1 Carlito syrichta | reverse complement strand
GCTGTGGTGGCCATGAGCAGCGTGCCACTGCACTCCATCCTGGGCGACAGAGTGACACTCCAATTCAAACGGCTTTGAAATAGGGCTCTGGCAGATGGAAAAATCAGGAAGGGTACACCAGACAGGCAACAGCAAGAGTATCTCCTAAAGACCCCAGCTGGTTCAGGGAAGACCCACAGGAGAGCCCTCATGAGCGTGGGGAGAACGGATCCACTCCTTCGCAGTGACGGGGTCAGGAGTGCATATGGGATTCCATTCCAGCCACGAAATGCACGAGGCGGCCTTGGGTGGGAGTTGGGGGGCATCTGGGGAGGTTTTCCGTACTCGTAGAAAGGGGCACAAGGAAGGGAGCCTCTTTCCTGGCCTTGCTGCCATCTGGCCTCGTCAATGT
>NW_006968532.1:0-569 GCF_000164805.1 Carlito syrichta | reverse complement strand
TTTTGCAATGTTCTATTTTTGCTTTCATTATTTAACAGTGCACCATATGCACTGCTCAATGGAGTGCTCAGCTCCCTTGGTAATGGACAACTGACCTCAGTGTGCTAATGCCCGGGTCACATGGGGCTTGGGCAGCCATTCCTGGCCACTCGGCCCCTCCCCCATCACTCTCAAGTGAGGCTAAGGGAGCAGGAATGGGGACTCACCTGTTCACGGGAGATAGGCAGGGTGAGGCAAAGGCAAGCCCGGGAGACAGACAGGCATGTGGGCGGGCCCCGCCCTCGAGGGCCCGGGCAGCCTCCTTCCTCCTCACCTCTCCTGCCTCTTCATGATCCACTGAATCAGTTCCAGGCTGCACTGGCTGGGAGCCCAACCGGGACTCACCTCCTGGAGGGCCAACAGTTTTAGTCCTCCCTCGTCTCCCTACTTGTCTGATCTCTAGACCCTTCCCAGTGATTGACACTATCTGTCGGCCACCTTACCCCACAAAGGCCACACACCAGGAGCTCGGAAGAGCAACCAGCAAGTGGCAGGCTGAGAGGAAGAAGCTGCACAGCCAGAAGTGGGTG
>NW_006968531.1:0-535 GCF_000164805.1 Carlito syrichta | reverse complement strand
AGTTAAGTCAGTGAATTAAGTGAGTTGGCTATCCGACTGGCTAGCTAGGTGGTTAGCTAGTTAAGCCAGCAGGCTAGCCAGATCTAATTAAGTCAGCTAGTTAAGTCAGCTGGATAGCCAGCTGGCTAGCTAGGTGGCTGGCAAGTTAAAACGGCTGGTTGGCAGGCTTGTCAGATAGGTGGCCAGATAATTAAGCCGGCTTGCTAGGTAGCTGAACACCAGGGTGACTGGCTAGCTAAGTCAGCTTTTTAACCCACTGTCCAGCCAAATGTGTGGCTATTTAAGGCGGCTGAGTAGCCAGGTGGCCATTCTGCTAGCTAGCTAGCAGGCTGCCTAGCCAGATAGCCAGCCAGTTAGCCAGCTAGTTAAAACATGTGACTAACCCTCTACCCACCCAGGTACATAGCTAGTTAGGTCAGCTGTCTAGCCAGGTAGTCAGCCAACTAGCTAGTCAGCTGGTTAAGTCTGCTAGATTGCCAGCTAGCTAGTTAAGTAAGCTAGCAAGTCAGCTAACTCTTCAGCTAGCTAGTTAAGT
>NW_006968530.1:0-2780 GCF_000164805.1 Carlito syrichta | reverse complement strand
TAATCACCAACCAACTTTATAAAAACAAAACTTATCTATATGTTGGAAATGCATTTTAATACAGTCATACATCCAACACATTTTTAAACAAATAAAAATTGCATTTGCTGGCTGAAAAAAAAACAACTACCTATTAAATTCACGTACTATTGCATAAAAAGTACCTACAAAATTCTTACCTAAATGTTTCCTTGTAAAAGAAGTAGAAATCCATAATGCAGAGACTCTAAGAATGAGCCATTGATCTATCACAGAAACAAAGAACAGGGTACCATATGTTCTCACTCATAAGCGGTCCTTGAACAATTAAAATACTATAAGAAAGGGATCAGTAGAAGTGGGAAATTGCCAGGGGAGGGGGAGTGCAGGATTGACAGTTGAGAGAAACTGCCAGGGGAGGGAGAGGCACACCTCATCAAAAAGGATACCGGCATAATAAACATTTGTATACCTAACCCCAAATTGTACCCCACATCTTTAAAATAGAGAGTGAGGGAAAAAAAGGAGCCACTGAGACCAAGTATGGTGACTTGTGCCAATAGTTGAATCTACTTGGGAGGCTGAATTGGGAGGTTCACTTGAGCCTAGGAGTTGGAGATTATAGTGAGCCACGATTGTGCCACAGCACTCCAGCATGGAAAATAGAACAAGACCCCATCTCTAAAACAGATAAGATGGATCTACTGATAAAACAATGTATATATATCTCCTGTAACATTTCATTCATGGTGTGAATTTTGTTATTGTAAAACAAACTGTTCCATGTTTTCCATGCTTCTTTACACTTATCAAATTTCTTTGCAAAACAACTCTTCACAATTTTACACTAATTAATTCAGAACTTTCTGTATTTTCCAAACTACTAGAACTTCAACCAAGTCTGCATTGTTATATTTTTGAGGTTCATATCCAGTGTATCTTTGAATAGATGTAACAGAAATGAAGACATTTCCACATTTTGTACATTCATAGTTGATCTCCAGAATGAGCTGTATTATGCCATCAAACACAACTGGAACTACTATTGGCCTTTCCATATTTTTTTTAGATTCACAAAGCTTTTCTTCAGTATGGGTACTTTAAAGTTTTCAAAAAGAACTAAAAAAAAATTGAAGGCTTTACCACATTGCTTCGAGCCATAGGATTTTCTTCAGTTTGATTTTTTTTTCATTTACCTGAAATCTGAGAAAACTAAGTACTATACAACACTCCTTCCATTCATGGTGCTTTTCTCTGGTATAAGTCTTTTCTTGCCTTTCAAGGAAGCTGGAAAATCTAAAACCATTACTACAGCCCATACATCCATAGATTTCTCTGCATGAGTCTTTTTATGCTTTTGAAGGAAAGTGGCAATATAACAGTTAATGCTTTGCCTATTTTATACACACACACAGTTTTTGACCAGTGTGAGACATTTAATTCTTTGAAGGGAAGTGACACAATTGACATTCACCATATTCATAAGATTTTTCTCCAATGTTTTCTAATAGAACCTTAAGAAGTGAAGGTTTCTCCACATTTTTTAACATTCACAGGGTCTCTCTTCAGTATGAATTTTTTCATGGTCAAGAAGAGATGTGGAACATATGAAAGCTTTACCACATTCCTTATACTCATATGTTTTCTCTCCAGTATGAGTTCTTTCATACAAATGGCAGTGAATGAATCATCTGAAGAATTTACCACATTCTTTACATTGAAGTTTCCTGCCAATGAGAGTTTGCTCGTACCTATGAAGAGAACATGAAACACTGAATGCTTTATCACATTTCCTACACACAAAGTTCTTCACCCCTATTACTTTCCACATCCTTGAAGAAAACTGAGACAACCGAATGCCTTCCCTTATTCCTGACATTCATAGGGGTTCTCTTTAGTACGAGTCTCTTTGAGCCTATGAAGATGACTGGAAAAAATAAAGACTTTACCACACTCCTTACATTCATAGGGTTTCTCTCCAGTATGACTTCTCATATGGTTACAAACAGATGTACAACCTCTGAAGACTTTACCACATTCCTTACATTTATACAGTTTCTCTCCAGTATGAGTTCTTTCATGATCATAAAGGGAGCTGGCACAACTAAAGATGTTACCACGTTCCTTACATTTATAAGGTTTTTCTCCAGTGTGAATTACTTAATGTTAAGAAAAAAAGAAAAACCGAAGCCTTTAACACATTTACATTTATAGGGTTTCTCTCCAGTGTGACTTCTCTCGATGACTTGCAAATTGTGAAGTCTTTTCCACACACTGCACAACTGTAATGTTCATTTCCAGTGTACATTAGTATTTCTCTGAATATGTGTGAGAAAAAGGGTTTTCTGATATCACTTATATTTACCTGACTTCGTTCCACTTTTCTCATGCTTATATCACTTGCTTCCAGAGTGAGATGTGAGGAGTATGTGATGGGATGAATGACATATGGAGATTTTTCCACACATACTGAATTCACATGGTTGTACCTCAGTATAAATGTATTATTCAAATTAAGATTTGGAGATTGATTGAAGATTTCTCCACAATGACTACCTTCTTTAATCTCACATAGCCTATCATATGACTTTTGCTTTTAAAATATCATGACATGCTAGCCTTGCTTTAAGCAATATTGCTTCCTCTCCTGAGTGCAAATTAACTTTGATTTTTCTAAGAATATTTGCAGTGATCTTTAATATTCTGGTTTTCCCATTTGCTTCCTAGAGAAGCTGGGTTCCTGAAGGTTGCTTCCATCACATATCTGTAAAGATTCTTCTAGGAAGAATCCAGGAAAGCCC
>NW_006968529.1:0-409 GCF_000164805.1 Carlito syrichta | reverse complement strand
GATTAAGTTCACCATCACTCCAACAGTCATCTCACAGGTCTCCCTGCCTTCATTGATGCAACTTTCAGTCTACTCCACTTACTGCCAGAGAGTTTTCAAAAGTTACAAATAGTAGTCACTCTTGCACAAAATTCTTCAAATAGTTTCTTGTTGCCCTGATGATTAAAAAAATGATTGATGTGGCTTATATTTTCTGTCATAAAGGTACTTTCATCAACACTACACCTTCATTCCGTCTTTCTCCACTACCCCCAGCTACTTGCACAGTCTTTGTTTTAGTTATACAGTATTGTTTTAATAAATTTTTTATTATTGGATCTTTCTTGACTTTAAATGTGATTTTTCTCAACCTAGAACATTTACCTGCATCTTATTCTACTTTGATTTGTTCTCAGTTTAGTGACTCCTG
>NW_006968528.1:0-476 GCF_000164805.1 Carlito syrichta | reverse complement strand
TTTGGGAGGGTGGAGAGGGATGATCACCAGACCCCAGGCAGTGGAGGACGTGGAGGTCGAACGTGGGCCACTTAGTTCCAGCCGGGGCTACAAAGTGGGACTCTGACTCAGAATAAAAATACCAACCATCCACCACCACCACAACCACAGGCAGTGCTCAGGTGCTCAGTCTGTCATCCTGTCCCTTCAGATGCCCAGGCAAGTGAATGACCTGAGGCTGTGCGATTGATAGCAGCTGGGGACATGGGGCGAAACCTCAATGTCACCATCACAAATAAATCTAAAGATTACCTAGCATGGTGTCACAGGCATGTGGTTCCAGCCACTTGGTGTCCGATATCCTGAGCCTGGCAGGTGGAGTATGAAGAGGCAGTGAGCATGCCCCTGCACTCTGACCTGTGTGACAGAGTGGGATTCTGACTCCAAATAATAATAATCACCACCACCACCATCCCTGCCACCCAGCATGAAGAGTC
>NW_006968527.1:0-1193 GCF_000164805.1 Carlito syrichta | reverse complement strand
ACCTGCTGATGTAAACTTTTAGCTAACTAGCCAGCTAGATGTCTTAACCAGCTGACTAAATTAGAAAGCTGACTTTAACTAGATGACTTAGCTAACTGACTTAACTACTTGGCTAGCTGACTTAACTGGGTGACTTAACTAGTTAGCTAGCTGATTAAACTACCTGAGTTAAACAGTTAACTAACTATTTAACTAGCTGAATAATGAGCTGACTTAACTAATTAGCAAACTAATTAGGCAGCAGCCTTAAGTATCTGACTTAAATAATTAGCTAACTAGTGAGCTAGATGACCTAGCTAGCTGAATTACCTAGCTAACTTGTTAGCTAGTTCAATTAACTAGTTGTCATAACTAGTTAGCTTACGAGATAGCTTCCTGAATTAAAGAGTTGGTTAATGAGTTAGATAACTGTTTTAACTAGTGGGTAATCGAGTAAAATAACTGACTTAACTAGCTGGTTACCGAGTTAGCTAGGTGACTTACTTGTTGTCTGATGAATCAGCCATCTAGTTAGCTGGGTTAACACATTAGCTGATTTCTCGGCAAACCTGATAGCTGGCTTAACAAGATGGCTGATTAATTGACTGATTATTTTGCTTGGCTAACAAGTTGGCTCAGGAGCTGGCCCCATAGTTAGATCGACTAAGTAATTGACTGCCTAGTTGTCTGGCCTAATTATTCGGCCAACCATTTGCCTGAATAATTAGCTGACATAACTAGTCTGCCGAATATTTAGCTGACCTAAGTTGTCAGCTGCCAAGTTGGCACACCAGTTGGCCAATTGGTTAGCTGACTTAACTAGTTGGCCAGCTAATTCGACGACTGGCTAGCTGACTTAACTAGTAGGCTGGCATGGGATCCGACAGGTCAGCTGGCTTAACTAATCAGTCGGTGAGTGAGCCGATTGGTCAGGTGAATTAACTATTCAGCCGGTGAGTAAGCCGATGCATGGGTGGCCATAACTAGTTGGCTGGCGAGTGAGCCGATTGGTGAGGTGACTTCACTAGTCTGTGGGTGAGCAAGCTGACTACTTTGCTGATCTGTTGGCCTGTGAGTGAGCTCACAAGTTAGTTGACCTGTTGGCTGACAAGCGTGCCGAATAATTTGCTTGCCTGCTAGCAGGTGAGTTCGCCGATTAGTTAGCTGACATGATGGAAAACGATGGAGCCCACTAGTTAGCTAACCAGATAGTT
>NW_006968526.1:0-411 GCF_000164805.1 Carlito syrichta | reverse complement strand
GTATGCCTAAGCTGCTAAAAAATCAATTTTCAATCAATCGTATGTGTGTATGTAGCCAAACTCCCCCAATCAGAGTGCTCTGGTCAAAATATCCCCGGCTTGAGTTAGGAGATGGGCATGAGCATTTACTTTCCTCCTCATCAACTCTTGGACCCTGGGCCAGGAGTAAGACCATTCTCGGCGTCCGTTTCATAACTGTTAAGTCAGGGAACTCTTCTTGATAGACTGTATGTTTCTAAAGCGAAATAATTGCCACTTACAAGGTCTACTTGGAAAAATCGCTGCTGGGCAGTCATCATCCAGTAAAAGTTGCGGGAGAGACTAGAACAAAAGGAAGAGCGTGTCAGCATTTCAAAGGCTAGGCGATGGCTACTTTTGCTGTCAAGAACAAAACGTTGTCCTTTAAGAACT
>NW_006968525.1:1831-2837 GCF_000164805.1 Carlito syrichta | reverse complement strand
TCTTCCATCCTGTGCCTTTGGCCACGAGCTTCAGTATTCCTGCCTTCATTCTACACACTCTTGATCCACAGCAAAGATGTGTGTCATCTCATGGAACAGACGGCCCCGAGCTAGGGTGGCCATCGGGCACAGAGCGATCAAGGTGATCCGACAATGCCATGGCCAGCCCAGGTTCTGGATGCCCTGTCTGCCACCTTCGTCGGAGGGAGTGCCTTTTCCTCTCCCAATCACTCCATCTTCTCCTGCCCATGCGGTCCTTTCCCTGGAGAGCAGTGGACGCAGGTTGTGATGCATGTGGGAGGCATCTTTTTGGTTGCCAGAGTCTCCGTCGCCTGGGCTGGGAGCATAGCAGCACGATCATGGCTCCCTGGGTCTTCCGATTTGGGCCCCAAGTAGCCAGGACTCTGGAGACCACCACACCTGACTCAATTTTGGGGGCCTCTTGCCAAGACGCGGTCTGTTCACATCGCCAGGCTGGTCTCTGACTCCTGGGCCCAGACTGTGTCCCTTCTCGGCCTCCCAGGTTGCAGGGCTGATGGCCATTACTCATGGTGCCCGACATGGACTTGCACATTCTGTCAACAGGGGCAATGCAAAGGAATGTCCCTGCACGGAGTCTACTGCATCCCATGTAGCCGGGACCATGGATGCCACCATGCGTGACTCCAGTGTTTGCATTATGGGGTGTGATGAATTCCCACTAAGTGTCCCAGGCTGGTCTCCAACTCCCGGGCTCCAGCGTTCCCCTACTTCAGCCTCCCAAAACCACAGTCTGATTTTCTGTCAAGCCACCATATTTTGGGAACAATAAGCCCAAGCCTGGGGCCTCCTTCCCAAATGATCTCTCTCTGTTCATGATGATCCCAAATCCATACACAAATGGATGCCCAGCTCATTTGGAATGGAGTGTAGAGTTGAGGTTTCATTGTTGTGCCCAAACAAGTTTCGGTCCATGGGCTCAGGCTGGCTACTGGCCTCGAACTCCCACATTGCTTGGATGATGAGG
>NW_006968525.1:0-546 GCF_000164805.1 Carlito syrichta | reverse complement strand
CGTTTTCTGCCTTTTGCTTGGGGTCCTGGTGGGGTCTTGCTTTGGTGACCAGCCTGGTCTTGAGCTTATGGGCTCCAGTCATCATCCTGTCACAGCCTCTCTGATTGCCAAGGAGACAAGCATGAGTTACCCAACTGTCCCTGCTCCCCCGAAGGTTTCAGAGTAATACTCTCCCTTTCTCCGAGGTGACACCAGGGGGAAGCTAGCTGGTCCAACTTGGAGAATAAAGCAGGCAGAGGGGTGGTGCCCCAGCAGAGACACCCCCCTGAGTCAGTCCCTCCCCCTTGGAAGGGCCTTATGGGAAACTCCAGCTGTCCTCTCTGGGATCCTGGGTCATTGGAGGGAGCGGACCTCTGGGTGTGGAGGCCAGGCGCAGGGATCACACCTGTCATCCCAGTACTCTTGGAGACCAAGGTGCCCGGGTTCAAGAGAAGCCTGGGTTCCTTTTCGAGACCTCACCCCTACAAGAAGCCAAAAAAATGAACGAGGTATGGTGGCACATGCCTGTTGTTCCAGCCATTTGAGAGGCTACAGTGGGAGGATCGC
>NW_006968524.1:0-481 GCF_000164805.1 Carlito syrichta | reverse complement strand
GCCAACTAGTTAGCTGACCTGATGGAAAGCAAACGAGCCCACTAGTTAGCTGACCAGCTAACTGAGTTGCTAGCTGACTAGTTAGCTAAGAAACTAGCTTATTTGCTAGCTGACTTAGCTAGCTAGCTGACTAGCTTGCTGGCTATCTAGTTGACAAAACTAGCTAGCAAACAAACTATCTAGCTGTCTATCTAGTTGACTTAACTAGCAGCTGATAGCTGACTTAACTATCTAGCTGACTAGCTAGTTGACTAGCTAGCTGACTTAACTAGCTAGCTGAATTGCAATGTGACTAGCTACCTGACTTAACTAGCTAGCTGAATAACTAACTGACTTAACTAGCTAGCTACCTATCTAGTCAGTTTGCTAACCAGCTGACTTAGCTAGCTGACTTAAGTAGCTAGCCAGCTGGCTAGTCAGCTGACATAACTAGCTGACTTAATCAGCTAGGACATTACACGACTTATGTAAACTGCCCTCT
>NW_006968523.1:0-456 GCF_000164805.1 Carlito syrichta | reverse complement strand
GCCCTGTGGTGAGATCATCAGGGCCCTGGGCCCGAGGTTCCAGAAAGGTCCTGGGGCCAAATGGCTGGGGCTCTGGGCCCATGGCTTCAGGAGAACCCCGAGGTGAGAATGCCAGGGCTCGGGTCGCAAGCTCCAGGAGGGCACCAGGGTGAAAGGACCCCAAGGTGAAAGGGCCAGTGCCCTCCTAGAGATGCAGGGCTCTGGTAGTCCCCAGAGCTAGAAGGCCGGTGCCCTCCAGGGCTTTGGGGGTTCAGGTGGCCATGGGACAAGAGGGCTGGGAACCTCCTGGGTCCTAGGGCTTCAGGAGGGCCCCAGGACGAAAGGGCCAGTGCCCTCCAGGGCTTAGGGGGTTCAGGTGGCCCCAGGTCAAGAAGGCTGGGAACATCCTGGGCACTGGGGCTTCAGGAGGGCCCCAGGGCGAGAGGGCCATGGCCCTTCTGGACCCATGGCTCCAGG
>NW_006968522.1:0-617 GCF_000164805.1 Carlito syrichta | reverse complement strand
AGCCAATCACTGGGAGAGAAATTACAGAGGCAGAACAATCAATTGGGCATCCATCAAAGAAGAAGAATAATCTCTCGGTCAACCATCACAGAAATGAGCCAGTTACAAGGTCACTCATTACAGATGTAAGTCAGTAGTTGGGTTACTCATCATATATGAAAGCCAGTTACTGAGAATCCCATCACAGAGAAGATCCAATCACCGAGGCGTCTTTCACAGAAGAGGGTCAATCACTGAGGCACACAGCACTGAGAAGGTTCAGTCACTGACATACCCACTAGAAGGAATGACAATCACTGGCGCTGATGACAAAGAAAGACCAGTCACTGGGGCACTCATTACACAGAAGGACTAGTCAATGGGGCACTCATTACACAGAAGGACTAGTCACTGGGGCACCCATAACAGCTGATAGCTGATGGTTGGGGTGTACATCATGAAGAAGGGACAATTACTGGGGTATACATCAGTGATGCATGTCAGTGACTAGGACACCCATCACAGAGGAGTGTGAGGGAGTGGATCACAGTGGCAACCAATTAGGAGGAAGGTCAGAAGCTGAGTCATGCCTCACAGAGGCAGGTTAGTCACTGAAACACCCATTAGTGATGAGGTCC
>NW_006968521.1:0-667 GCF_000164805.1 Carlito syrichta | reverse complement strand
GATTTGGCTGACTAATTAGCTTAGCTAACTTCTCAGCTGTAAATGTGGCCAACTTGTCAACTGATTGGTTAGATGAAATAACTAGTTGGCCGGCTAGTTGGCCGACCGCTTAGCTGACTTAACTGGTCGGCCAGTGAGTTAGCCAACAGGTCAGCTGAATTAACTAATTGGTCGGTGAGTGAGCCGACTGTTCAGCTGAATTAACTAGTCGGCCAGCGAGTGAGCCGACTGGTCAGCTGTCTTAGCTATTCTACTAGCGAGTGAGCTGACTGGTCAGCTGAATTTCGTCGGGTGGCGAGTGAGTTGAATGGTCAGAAGACTTAACTAGTCAACCAGTGATTGAACCGATGGGTGTGCCGACTTAACTAGTCAGCTGTCAAGTGAGCCAATGGGTGAGCTGCCTTAACTAGTCAGCCAGTCAGCTAGCAAACAGGTGAGCTAAATTAGCAAGTTGGCTGGCAAGCAAGCTGACTAGTTAGCTGACGTGTTGGCCCGTGAGTGAGCCGACAAATAATTGACCTGTTGGGAGGGGAGCGAGCTGACTTATTTGCTGACCAGTTGGCAGGTGAGTGAGCCAACTAGTTAGTTGACCTGATGGAAAGCGAGTGAGCCCATTACATATCTGATCAGCTGGTTGAGTGGCTAGCCAATTAGTTAGCTAAGTAAT
>NW_006968520.1:0-889 GCF_000164805.1 Carlito syrichta | reverse complement strand
TGTAATTCCAGTGCTTTGGGAGGCCGAGATGAGTGGATTGCCTGAGTCTGTGGGTTCAAGTCCTGCGTGGGCCACTTGGTGAGACATCATCTCTACAATAAATAAAAAAATTAGCCAGGCATGGTAGCACATGCCTGTAGTACTGGCTACCTGGAAGGCTGAGGTGGAAGGATCACCAGAGCCCAGCAGGTTGAGTCTGTGGTGGCTGGTAGTGTGCCACTGCACTCCAGTCTGATGGAGTAAGACTCCAACTCAAAAAAAAAAAAGAAAAAAAAAAGACCCAGGATGCCTTTCTGAAAAAAATTCACAAAAAATAAACCCATGGAAAATGAACAGAGAATAGAAGTGCACATTCTGATCCAGAGGTGAGACACAGAGGGCACCTCTGTGTGGCAGTTGGGGATCTGTGAAATCTAGGGATACTTACAGCACTGAGCTTATAACACTGAACCAGAAGTCATGAAATTATGTAGAAATTAGTGAATTGTTCAATGTCTGATGTGTGAGAGAACCTCCTGCTGCTGTGAAAATCAAGCAGAAAAAAATGGAGAATGTATGGAAGACTCTGGCAAGGTTCAGGGAGTGGGACAGACTTGCTGGCTGGAGCACTCACTTCTACCAGGACACAACTGCCTGCTTCTATGCACACCGTTTTCACCTGTGCATACTTGCCTTCCCCTGTGCACATCTGTGCACACCTGACATTACCTGTGCACACCTGCCTTTATCTGTCTTCACCTGTGCACACCTGGCATCCCCTGTCTTTGCTTGTGTACACCTGGCATCCTCTGTGCACACTTGCCTTTACCTGGCTTCACCTGTGCATGCTTGCCTTCACCTGGCTTCACCTGAGCAGGCCTATCTTTATGTGGCTCTGTCCTTGAGGAAG
>NW_006968519.1:0-683 GCF_000164805.1 Carlito syrichta | reverse complement strand
GACCTTGAGTTTCAGTATTTTCTATGCAAACAGACCAGTTAGAGCCAAGGACAGCACTACAATTGACTTCAAGCTCTACTCCTGAGGCTGTAGCCAGAGAGGATAATTGCCCTAGGGAGAGTCTGCTCTTAAACAGTACTCTTGTATCTTCAGAGGTTTTCAAGTGAATGAAGGAACTCTTAATTGCCAGAGGTAATCAAAACATCAACTCCACTTCTTCCTGTAGGCCGGTGGGCAGGAACCTAGGTGCAGCTAGAAGAAGAAAGAGCTGTTGTTTCCTATGAATGGAAATCAGAAACTAGTACTTAAGAGTTTAGCCAAATTAATGATCTGCGTTTGAGGGCCCCAGACTTGTAGGTTAGATTAAAGTATTTGTTGCTTCAGATTTCACCCTATATATCAATAAGAGGAAGGCTGTTGGCCTACCCCATTTCTCACTTATTTAGCTGAATGCTCAAATCATGAGAAATGGGAAGAGTCTACACTGGCACAATTAAATGCTTTTAAAGCCATGTCATTACCTTCCTTCACTCCATTGGAAATACGAGCTCTATGGAAAGAGAGAGTTTTGTCTTTTCACTACTCTATTTTTAGTGCTTTGGACAATGCCTGGCACGTAGTAATTCCTAAAAAATATTTGTGAAATTAATATATTTCTCCCATACCAACATTAAAATGTGTAT
>NW_006968518.1:0-1147 GCF_000164805.1 Carlito syrichta | reverse complement strand
TTTTTTTTTTTTTCTAAGAGAACTTATATGTTTAATAGCCCACACAATTGAATTTTTTTCCATACCTTCTTCCCTTTTCTCAACAGCATTTGCACTAGCATTATTGGGCTAATATAATTTCCATTTATTACTATTGTTCAAAGTTTTATGGTCAAGCCCACAGTCCATAAGTTGGCCAAAACATTCCACCCACTCTAAAATTGTGTCAAGAATGTTGGTGCATAATGACAGTACAGAGAATTTGTATTAGGGCCAATAATTTATTCTAACATATATGCCATTGCACAATATGAATTGTGTTCTCTAAATTCCTACGTTGAGGTCCTAAACGCCTATGCCATGATGTTGAAGATGAGACCTGTGGGTTGTAAGTAGATTTGAATGTTTGCATCCCTTCAATATTCATGTTGAATATTCATGTAAGAGTGGGTGTTTAGAAGGTGATTAAGCCATGAGGCCTCTTCCCTCATTAATGGACTAGTGTTTTATGAAAAGACCCCAGGGGGGATATCACCCCTTCTGTCCCTTCTGTTATATAAGAACATAACATTTATCCCCTTCAGAGGATGAATCAACAAAGTATCATCTTCCTATAATGTAGGATATTTTCATATGCTTCACGCTGTACAGTTCAGGAACTTAGATGATTCTGCCCATTTCCCATTAATATTTTGAAAAGCACTAGTGGCAATGCACAGAGATTATACTGTCCAAGAAGAACACCAAACACTGAATCTGCTGACACCTTCATCTTAAGCCTCCAAGCCTCTCTCAGTGTGAGAAATAATGTTCTGTTCTTCCTACATGACACAGTCACAGGTATTTTGCTAGCACAACACAAATGGACTAAGAGTGACTCTTAGGATGTGATTAATGCCATTATAAGAAGAGATACTAGCGTACTCATGTGAGTGTGCTCTCTATTTCTTTCTGTCATGTGAGGACACAGCAAAAAGAGGGGCTTCTACACCCCAGAAAGAGAACCCTCACCTGAACTATGCTGGCACCCTTATCATTCTTATTTTGGATTTCTGGCCTCTGGAACTGTGAGGAAATCAATTTCTGCTGGTAAGCATTCAGCCTATTGTTTTTTCCTAAGGCAATGATAAAGACAAGACACCCAACATCATTAAAGGGCAGAATTAGC
>NW_006968517.1:0-761 GCF_000164805.1 Carlito syrichta | reverse complement strand
TCTGTGAGTCATGGTAGCAAAATAAATGTCCCTAGAGAGTCATGAGAATGCCTGCACTTTCACAAGTTGCCCCAAAGTGTGGTTGTCCCAAGAACCAGAGATTTAAGGCTAGCATTGAATGAGAATTTAGTCTTGTGGCCAAATTTGCCCAAACCCATGAAGTCTAAGCTGACTCCACATCATCTTTTTTACATCAGAATTGACTTTGTGCTACAATATAAAAGTGGGTTAAGGGATCCAAAAGTTCAGAGGTGGGCATTTGGAAATGTGTCTTTTGTATAAGAATAATAGCCACCTGATGACTAGGACCTTTGGAATGCTGGTGAGTCCTGCAGGGGTGACAGGGACATGAGCATCACTGAAATGTAAGTGGAGGCCAAGCTTCATGCCTCAGAACTCAAAAGAGGGGACACTGTTACCAAGCTGGGCTCCATACTATCAATGCAATGACAGGAACTGGGAATCACTATCCAGCACTATGCCTTGAAGACAAATAATCTTAAAGAATAGGCAGTGGCATCAAAGTGCAGCATGTGGGGCCTCACCTGCAGAGGTATAGGACTTACCTCATGGGCAAAGTGTCCTTAGGTACAAACAATAAAGATGACCAACCAGTGAGTCATGAAATTCCTACTAGTAGAAATGACGGAGAAGAGTAGAAGGCTGATATCATCTACCCTGATAGAAAGTCATGATCTTGTGCCCAGTGAATATCTAAGAAAGTCCTGACAGCAGGAACTTTAAGGGATCAAGAGGCTGGA
>NW_006968516.1:0-729 GCF_000164805.1 Carlito syrichta | reverse complement strand
TTCAATGATTAAAATCATAGGTCAAAATAAGCGATCAGACTAGAGTCACTTCTGTGATTTCCGATTCCAGCCTCTCCCTTTGTTTTTCATTGCAGCATAGGGGTGGGGCTTTGTCTCCTGTTTCACACTGTTGCCTTAGGAGCTGAGGTAAAGTCTGTTGCTAGGTGGGCGGGGCAATGGAAGTCTCTGCCTGGAGAATGGCAAGGCAGTTTAAGCAGGTCTGTTTTTCTCCGCTTGTCTGGGTTCTCTGGCTTGGGGTCTCATGCTGTGTGCCTCAGCCAGGGTGGACCCGGAGTTCCAGAGCTCCAGAGTTCCAAAAGGCAGGCTGTAAATGACGAGAGTGGCACTGGGTCCCTACAGAGTATTCAGCCAGTAATGGAACCGGTGTCTATGAGGGGCGGGCGCTCAGAGCCTCCCTGTGCGACCTGCTGTGCCGGTGCCGGGCCGGGGAGAGAGCTGGAGGGAGCAGGGACCCAAAACTTCCCCGCACGCTGCAATACCTGGCCTTAGGAAATGAGGTAAAGTTTGTTGATAGGTGGGCAGGGCAATGGAAGTCTCTGCCTGGAGAATGGCAAGGCAGTTTAAGCAGATCTGTTTTTCTCCGCTTGTCTGGGTCCTCTGATTTGGGGTCTCACGCTGAGTGCCTCAGCCAGGGTGGACCCGGAGTTCCAGAGCTCCAAAGTTCCAAAGGGCAGGCTCTAGACAGCGAGAGTGGCGCTGGGACCCAAC
>NW_006968515.1:0-718 GCF_000164805.1 Carlito syrichta | reverse complement strand
TTCATGGCCTTCAGTAGCAGCTCAAAGTGTCTAAACCCTCAACATAAAGTTCTGTGATTTTTAAAGTGAATTCATTATCCACAAATTTGTTTCCCTGTAAAGAACCATTGAGAGGAAATTGCAGATGCACAAGCTGGAGTGAATGGCTGCTCTTCATTTTCCAGTCAGTCCTGTGTGTGTGTGTATGTGCATGAGTTCATCCTTCAGTGCTTCTCCCACATCCGTTTTCTTTGTGTCTCCAACAGGAACATTAAGGGTAGGCTTATCTCTCTGCAGTGGTGAAGATTTTGGGTGAGGCATCCTGATTTTAGAGAATGCCTATTGGTCCAACTCTGCCTATTGGTCCAACTCTGAAACCTTGTGTTGACAATAGAGCATCTTTGGGGATTATATTTAAATGACAAGTGTGGAGTAGATTCTCTGAGTGGCAGTGGCCTTGGTTTGCCAGAAGTGTGTGGACATTGAGTTTAGAATGAGAAATTGATTGAACTGGGAGAGATACCCATGGGACTCTCCCACCAAGCACCCTAGACACATCTTGGCTCCAGGAAGCGGGGACTCCAATCACCTACAGTGTCATGTTTACCTCCAGGACACAGCATACTTATTCTTCTCCCAAAAATGTTTTCTGGTTCAAGTGGTTGAATTGCTTCTAAAATGTTGACATACTCCATCAAAATGGGATTGATTTTGTCAGGAGTCATGGAATTTTTACCCT
>NW_006968514.1:0-1404 GCF_000164805.1 Carlito syrichta | reverse complement strand
TCCTACTTGCCTTATAGTGCCGTCTGATCCTACTTGCCTTATTAGTGCCATCTGATCCTACTAGCCTTATTAATGCCGCCTAATCCTACTTTCCTCATTAGCGCCGTCTGATCTTACAGGCCTATTAGTGCCGTCTGATGCTCCTTGCCTTATTAGTGCCGTCTGATACTCCTTGCCCTATTAGTGCCGTCTAATACTCCTTGCCTATTTGTTCCGTCTAATATTTCTTGCCAATTAGTGCCGTCTGATATTCCTTGCCTTATTAGTGCCGTCTGATACTCCTTGCCTTATTAGTGCCGTCTGATACTCCTTACCTTATTAGTGCAGTCTGATTCTCCTTGCCTTATTAATGCTGTCTGATATTCCTTGACTTATTAGTGCCGTCTGATCATACTTGCCTTTTAAATACCGTCTGATCCTACTTGTCTTATTAGTGCCGTCTGATCCTACTTGCCTTATTAGTGCAGACTGATACTACTTGCCTTATTAGTGCCGTCTGATACTACTTGCCTTCTTAGTGTCGTCTGATACTCCTTGAATTCTTAATATTGACTGATACTCCTTGTCTTCTTAGTGTTGTCTGAAACACCTTGCCTTCTTAGTGTCGTCTGATACTCCTTGACCTCTTAGTGTCTTCTGATACTTCATGCGTTGTTAGTGCTGTTGGATACGACTTTCCTTATTAGTGCCGTCTGATACTGCTTGCCTTTTTAGTTCCGTCTGATACTCCTTGCCTTATTAGTGCCGTGTGATACTACTTGCCTTGTTAGTGCCGACCTGATACTACTTGCCTCCTTAGTGCCGTCTGATACTCGTTGCCATATTAGTGCTCTCTGATACTCCTTGCATTATTAGTGCCGTTGGATACTCCTTACCTATTAGTGCCAGCTGATCTTACTTGCCTTTTTAGTGCTGTCTGGTACTACTTCCCTTATTAGTGCCGTGTGTTCCTACTTGCGTTATTAGTTCCGTCTGATCCTACTTGTGGTATTAGTGCCGTCTGATCCTACTGGCTTTATTAGTGCCGTCTAATACTACTTGACTTATTATTGCCGTCTGATCCTACTTGCCTTATTATTGCCGTCTGATCCTACTTGCCTTCTTAGTGTCGTTTGATCCTACTTGCCTTTTTAGTGCCGTCTGATCCTGCTTGACTTATTAGTGCCGTCTGATCCTACTTGCGGTATTAGTGTCGTCTAATCCTACTGGCTTTATTAGTGCCGTTTGATACTACTTGCCTTTTAGTGCCGTCTGATAATACTTGCCTTATTAGTTCCGTCTGATAGTACTTGCCTTATTAGTGCCGTCTGATACTTATTCCCTTATTAGTGCCGTCAGATACTACCTGGCTTATTAATGCCATCAGATACTCCTTTCCTTATTAGTGCCACCTGATACTCCCTG
>NW_006968513.1:0-694 GCF_000164805.1 Carlito syrichta | reverse complement strand
AACCACCATTCTACTCTCTACCTCCATGAGATCCAATTTTTTAGCTCTACATATGTGAGAACATGTGATATTTGCCTTTCATAATGACCTCTAGTTCCATCCATGCTGTTGCAAATGATGGAATTTCATTCTTTTTTTATGACTGAATAATATTCCATCGTGTATATTTACTGTATTTTCTTTATCTATTCATCTAATGATGGACACTTAGGATGATTCCATACATATATCTTGGCTATTATAAATATTGCTGCAATAAACATGGGAGTACAGCTATGTCTTTGATCTATTGATTTCCTTTGTTTTGGTTATATACTCAGCAGTGGGATTGCTGGATCATGTGGTAGTTCTATTTTTAGTTTTTTGAGGGACCTCCATACAGTTTTCCACAGAGGCTGTACCAATTTGCATTTCCACCAACAGATGCTTAAGGAATCGTATGTCTTCTTTTGTGGATCTGTCTATTCAGATCTTTTGCCCATTTTTAAATTGGATTACTTGCTTTTTTCTTATTGAGTTGTTTGTGCTCCTTACATATTCTGGTTATTAATCCTTTTTTTTTCAGCTTTGTAAATGGGATTGCTTTATTTTATTTTATTTTTTATTTTATTCTATTTTTTTTTGAGTTGGAGTCTCACTCTGTCGCCCAGACTGGAGTGCAGTGGCTGCTCCCGGCCACCGCAGCCTCGACCTG
>NW_006968512.1:0-739 GCF_000164805.1 Carlito syrichta | reverse complement strand
GCAAATCAAAACCACACTGAGATACCACCTAACTCCAGTCAGAATGGCAATTATCAATAACTCAAAAAATAATAATCATTGGAGAGGGTGTGGTGAAAAGGGAACACTCCTACACGGTTGGTGGGAGTGTAAACTAGTGCAACCTCTGTGGAAAGCAGTGTGGCATTTCCTAAAAGCTCTAAACATCAACGTCCCATATGACCCTGCAATCACCCTACTGGGAATATACCCTGAAGAACTCAAATCACTCTATAAAAAAGATACCTGCACACGAATGTTTATCACAGCATTGTTCACAATAGCAAGAACCTGGAACCAACCATGCTGTCCATCAAAAGAGGACTGGATTAAAAAAATGTGGTACACATACACGATGGAATACTATGCAGCCATGGAAAAAAACAAAATGATGAATTTCGCAGCAACCTGGATTGAGCTAGAATCTATAATACTGAGTTATCTCTCACAGAAACAAAGATCTGAGTATCACATATTCTCACTCATATAGTGGACCTTGATCATCCAATGCACTATCATAAGAAAATGACTGACAGTGGTGGGAAACCATAGAGGGGGAGCTGGGACTAATGGTTGTAAACATCTGTCTGGGGATGGGAAGACACCTGTTAACAACAAGGTGGCCTAAATGAAGCATATTTGTGTACCTAACCCTTAACTGTACCCCAGAATATCAAAATAAAAAATATTGATAAAAAAAGTCACTGACCTTATGCTGCTC
>NW_006968511.1:0-5120 GCF_000164805.1 Carlito syrichta | reverse complement strand
AGGATGGTGGGTAATATGGGTGAAAAAATAGAAAGTCATCCTTGGCTTATTTCTTTCTCTAATGGACCCAAGTTTTAACCATTAAGTATGATATTTCCTCCTGCTTTGGGGTAAAAATTCTGTCAGACTAAGAAAGTTTTGTTCATTCCTAACTTACAAGAGTTTTTGATTCAAGATGACTGCCGATTTCTACATTATTTATTATTTAGTTGATAATAAATTATGCCTCACTCTGTCTGCACATAAGCATGATCTCCCCAGACTACACAGAAAAATATCTTTGCACATTCTTCTTCTCCTCCTTCTCCTTCTCCTCCCTATCCTCCTCCTCCTTCTTCTTCTTTTGTGGCATACCCTTCAAGGATGGTGGGGGGAAATGGGTTAAAAAAATTTAAAAAGGCATCTTTGACTTGTTTCATTCTCTAATGGAACCAAGTTTTTACCATTAAGGATGATAGTTACTCTTGATTTGAGGTTAAAAATCCTGTGAAATTAAGAAAGGTTTCTTTGTATCCTAACTTAAAGAGTTTTTGATTGACGATGACTGCTAATTTCTACATTATTTATTCTTTATTTGATAATAAATTATGCCTCCTTGTGTCTATACATAAGCATGAACTCTCTAGGCTACACAGAAAAATGTCCATGCACATTATCCTACTCAAATATGAACTAAGTTACTTGAAATGATGAAAAGATGGCATAGTCACAGTGCCTCCTGCAACAAAGCTATGACTATAAAATAGTTTATTTATACATGGACAATGATAGGCTTTCTTCTCAGGCATAGTTATCTTTTGACTATCTAGCTGTGCACTTTTTCCACATTTCTCTGTGCACAGGAGAGCTATTATCTCATACTAGTAAGCACATTTGAACAAAAGGATACAGAGTCCTATGAGTTCAAATGTCAGCTCTTTCACTTATCAGCTATGAGATCAGAGATGAGTTTTTTAATTCCTCTGAATTTGTTTTCTCACCTGCAAAATATGTATGCTAATATTCCACTGTCTAGCACTGGTCCTGATATATAATACTAAGATCTTAATAAACCATTATAAATATACAAACATATCAAACTGATATTAAATTAAAATGCTTACAATCAAGTTAATGCAGAGAGGTAAGTCGGTATTTATAAATGTGTCTGCATCAATAATGGGTTGCTACATCAATAAAGATGCGGTGCAGACAGACTTACAAAGGATATACAGCAACAGCAAACCACATACAAGTTATCATCTATACAATTCTTCTCTGTAAGACTGGTTAAGAAAAACAAATCTCACATGCCTAGACAGCGCAGAAGCACTACCTTCACTAATGCAGGGGATAATAGCAATTCATTTCCCAGTTGAAGCAAGAGGAGCTGATCTCCAAGCTCAACATATTCTTGATGAACAGCAAATATCACTTGATTTTTAACATCAGCCAATCCGAAGGGGAAAAAATATGATTAGATGTAGCAAAGCTGTGATAAGCCACAAATTTCTTTAGCTGCAATTAAAGATATTACATAAATAACACTATGTGAAGCATCACCTGCAAAATTACTAATTAACTCCTTCTATAGGCAAAGGACATATCTTCTGA
The DNA here is from genome assembly GCF_000164805.1 of Carlito syrichta. Lineage (NCBI taxonomy): Eukaryota > Metazoa > Chordata > Mammalia > Primates > Tarsiidae > Carlito > Carlito syrichta. Next base: position 3,527 of record NW_006968511.1, on the reverse strand, counting down.
AGAACATACCTTTTCACTGGAAAGAACACATTAAACTGCTATCAACTCTTTATTAGAAGTTGTGTGTCAAAGAGGATCAAACAATGAAAAAAACCCACCAGACTGGAAACAATATTCAAACCAGGTCAAAAGAAAATAAAACTTTCCAAATTCATGCATGGCCTTTCTAGGGGCCATCCACCTATGTGTACAAGCCTACTAAGTAAAGCTATAAGATTTCCCACAAACTGTGCTTGTACACATTATCCTATTCAAATACAGAAAAGTTGCTTAGAAAGATGAAAAGATGACACAGTTCACAGAGCCATCTGCAACACAGTTGTAATAATAAAGCTGTTTCTTCATATCTGGACAATGTAAGTTTTCTTCTCAGGCATAGTGAAAATGAGTACAAGACCAGGTGTCTCCCTGCAGGTAACAGATTCAAGGTAAAGTAGAACAGAGGGCACACCATGTTTCATTGATTATCAGGTCATTGTAAGAGCACCTTAAAAGATGTGAAATCAAGAATCTAAATATATATTGCTGAGTATCTTTTACAAAGCACTAGGACTTCCAGGTTAAACAATTATACAGACTTAAGTGAGACTATTAATATTCCTGGAACACCTTCCAGTAAGTCGCTTTCATATTTTGTTCCAAAAAAGACTTGAGGTAGGAATGACAACAATGAAATTATAGATTTTCAAGAACCAGAAAAAAAATTAAATATTGAAAAAAAATTCAAATTCAATGACATCTAGAATTTGTTGTAGCTAATTTTTCTTTTAACCTTAGAAATTTCTCTTTGCATTTTCTAAAGAGGGGGCAGAACAAAAATGTTTAAAACATATTTTTAGCAAAATTTGTAACAATTTCATTTAATGTTATAAAAATGCAGATTCTACATGTATTTTGTAAATTATGAAAGAGGATATAATCATGTACCTCTGGAAGTATGCCAGCTCACTGTGGTTTTTGGATAAAATACCTCTAGCCTTTCTTAAAAAATGTTGCTTTCCTAAATACTAGAGTTTAAGTTTTCAGTAGTTCCAGAAAAATATAACTAATGACCCTTTTTGACAATAAGCATGGAAATTACCCTTTTTAGAAATGTTTATCAGTTATACATTTTTTAAATATAAAAAATGTGTTAATCACATTCATTCTAGCAAACATTTAACTACCCAGGATGCTGAGACTCTATCTCCTTTCACAGCTGCGATGCTTTTATTTCTTGTGGCACAGAAATAGTCTCTGAGCGAACTCCCGCTATTTCAGCACTTTTTGCAAAATACAATACTTCAACCTGAAAATAAAGAAAATGCACTTAAGAAGAACTCATAGTCCTTTTCGTTCTACCCATGCAGAGACGTTTTCTCATTTTTCAAATGTATTACTTTAGTCAAAGACAAATTTTGTAAGTTAAATGAAATCATTCATAAAAAGTTTCATGTCTACAAACACAAATTTTGAAAAACTGTTATGTTTTAAACACAATTCAGACTAATTTCTGGGTGTCTTTTAAGTGTCCCATAGCAGAAATCCTAATTATATATCTTTATAGAAAACATGCTAAGCTTGTCTTTAGTTGACATAAAATTACAGCACCTTTTATAAACACAAGAAATGAACAAATATGAGTCAAGAGATGAATTACCCAAATAAACTAAATGACCAGATTAGCGAAAAAACAGCCCCTTCGTAGCTGTTAAATGAACTTTGATTCCAGTCTACATAACACTAGACCCAGCTGCTGAAGATTAAATTATGCAACACAAAAAACGTGACATTTATAAAAGCAAGAGGGTTTGAAACCTGGATAACCTGGTATTTCCTAGGACAAACCAGTGCCAACAGTCTGTTATCCCAAGGATCCGACTAAGTAAAACAACTCACCTGTCGCTCACTACAAATTGTTCTCTACAAAATAATCACAGGTTTGCAAATAATCAAGGGTGTGTACATCCATAGGTGAAGCACATTTCTTCACAAGAATTCTTAATTGCATGCCTTTCTTTTTAGATTAAAAATTTAGCTTCGCCCAAAAGAATAATCTGACAAAAGGGGGATCCAAAAAAGATCCAGGAGATCCAGTCTGTCCGCGACGCCGTGACCTGGACACCAAGAGTTCACGGAGTACACTTGACTTCTGTTGGGGCGGCTGGAGCAAAGCGTCCTGGAGGGGCCACCACGGTGGTGGCTCTGGAGGTGACTGGTGGTGGCTGTGGCGATGGCAGCTCGGAACCAAAGTCCAGGTCAGTGTGGATGTGTGTTAGGGAGGTCAGGATGGCCAGGCGGAGTCTGTGGAGGGAGGTGGCTAGACAGACACGTCCGGGAGGGCCTCCGCACCAGGCTCACACGCACTCACCCCTTCCCCCTTTACCTGGCACCGCGGCACCATCGCGCCCCGAGTCCCCCTGACCGATTCACGGCCATTGAGTCCGGGACGCCGGGTGACGCAGGGCGCAGGCGCAGCCTGACGGCACAAAGCTGCTCCCTCCCCCGCGCCCGCATGGAGCATGCGCACTGTTTGCTCGGCCCCACTGTCCCTGCCCCTGGTGTTCCCACCCCACCCTGCTCCACAGAAGGTTGTTTTCACTGTGGAACGGTGGAACTGTGGAACGGAGTGGGGATCGTGGTGGCGAGAGCGAGCATTAAGTATGGAAATGGAAAAAGGGCTGACCACGCATGCCCTTCCGGAGAAAGATTATGGTGCAGGAGAGCAGACTCCGGACTCCCTGGGACAGCTGCCACCTGCGTTTGGAACCTGAGCTAATAACTCCAGAGGAATTCAGGCTTTTCCCCTCGCTCCCCTTGAGGCTTCCCCTCAACACTTTTAGCTATCTCGCCATCTGTATCTGATAAGTGTTGCTCAAAGACTTAGAGTTTTTGCCTATCAGAACACTGGAACTCTCAGATTTCCACTTTTCCTGTTTACTAGCTCCTCAGTAATTTGTCCGCATATTACCCAATCCACATTCCCAATGTCTTACCATCGAGAACTTTCGGGCTTTACCTTGTTGGCATAGTTGTGTGGGTATGAGGTAAGCGTCCTTCCCCTTGGAGCTCACAGTCCTGGGTGAGAGAAAGTCTTTAATGGAAATGGTGACTCCTCCGGGTACCAAGGGCAATAATACTGGGTATATGTTATCTTTCATGAGTTGGATGGGAGAAAGTGACTGGGTCACCTGGGGAGTGTGTCTAGGAAGTCTCATGGCAAGGAGAAGATTGAGCTGAATCTGCTATTACAGTAGCAGCAAATGACAGAGTTGGGGTAGGAAGTGAGGGAATTTCATTTACCTGTGCCAAGTAACAGAGATATAAAGTAGCATGATGCATTCACAGGTCCAGTAGTTGGCCAGACAGGAGTGCCCCCAGTAAAGAAGGAGGCGATTGGGAAGTGAGTCTTGATAAACCAGGTGGAAGACCTTGGTAAGAAAACTTGACAAGGACAAATTAACACCAAAATATATTCTGGTAATGTAGCTAAGTATCAAGGATAAAGAATTATATTCACAATTGGACACAAAGACAAAGAAATCATG
>NW_006968510.1:0-609 GCF_000164805.1 Carlito syrichta | reverse complement strand
CCAAATGCCTATAGAAGAATTAATACCAACTTTACACAATCTCTTTAAGAAAATAGAATAGACTCGCGAACAAGCCAGGTGTATACGGATGTCAGTGCTCCCGGGGATCGGAGGCACCTGGTGCACGTAGCTGAAATATACATATATGTTCAATCATACACATGTGTAAGAATGTTCGCAGTGGCAATATTGATAAGAGTTGAAAACTAGAAATTAGCGCAGACGCCGCTGCCACAGCCACTGCCACAGCCGCCACAACCGCTGCCAGTAGCACATCGCACCACCCAGGTTGGAGGCGATCCATGACTTCAGTCCTTGAAGTCCCTTCAGGGAAGATCTGCTGGGATTGCTGCCACCTCTCCTGCGACCGAGACATCCTGCCCGCCATGAGTCTCCTGCCTGTGCCCTGAGGCAGGCATCCATTCCAGTCTCTACCAGTTCCTGTCCAGGCCCACCCCCTCTGGGGCAAGCACCTGAGATAGCACCACCTGCTGGCGATTCAAGAATTAAAGAAGACAGTGACATGGAGGGAAGGAAAAAATAGGGAAGGGGGAAAACCACACAAATGAAGAAAAACCAAAAGAAGAATATAGGTCTCACACAGACCCG
>NW_006968509.1:0-723 GCF_000164805.1 Carlito syrichta | reverse complement strand
TGGGGAATATGATTATGGTCGTAGATGGTTCCTGGAATGAAAAGGATTTCTAGGCCTTAATCCTTGATTACAACTAACAAGAGTACCAGAAAGATCCTGAGGATCTGTAATGAGAGATCTAGCGTATCCACGGAGCAAGTAGCTCTGAAAATGTAGGGACCCAAAAGCACAGATTGCTGATTAAACCTTATCCAGAGGACCTATAGATTCCGGAAAATGAGAACTCCTAGAACGGGATTTTCTTTTTATTCTCAGTAAGATGTCCTGATTTTTCCTGTCGATTTGTATTCCAAATTCAGTATATCAAAAGACAGATGCACAGAAGTTTCCTAGGTTCATGGATTCCATGATCCCTGGTTACCATTAAAAGTAAGTAGTAAACATTGACAAGTGCAAAACACTTGTCCCTTCTCAAAATAAAAAGAGACACTGAAGGGAAAGGATTATAGGGTTCACCTTAAGACCAGAGTTACATCTAATATGGCAAAAAGATTCTTTTTGTCCTGGAATCTGGCCTTAGTTGTTCTGAGGAATCTAACGGACTTGGAGTTCCCAATACGATTTACAACTTTTATGAAGACCATAATGTTGCTGGAGTCATGAATTGACCGATTCATAATATCCAAATGCTAAATTGCTTTGAAACATTTGGGGAGCTCGAAGATCTGTTTCTTGTTTGTCCCATAGCAGACAACCTGGAAATTTTTGGATTGAGGATGCGTA
>NW_006968508.1:2301-6198 GCF_000164805.1 Carlito syrichta | reverse complement strand
CCAACAGGTTAGCTAGTTAGTCGGCTTGCTCTCCAGTCGACTAGTTATGTCAGCTCACCCGTCAGCTTGCTTGCCAGCTGACTAGTTAAGGCAGCTCGCCTGTTGCCTCACTCGTCAGTCAACAAGTTAGGTCAGCTCACCAGTCAGCTCGACTAGGCCAGCTGACTAGGCCGGCCAACTAGTTAAGTACTCTGATGAGTCGGCTCACTTGCAAGTTGACTAATGTCAGCTAACCACTCTGTTCACTCGCCAGCTGAATAGTTAAGTCAGCTGACCAGTCGGCTCACACACTGGCTGACTAGTTAAGTCAGTTGCCCTGTCGGATCACTCGCCAGACAGTCAAATCAGCTCACCTGTTGGCTCACTCGTTGGCCGACTAGTTAAGTCAGCTAACCAGTTGGCCACCTAGCCTGCCTACTTGTTAAATCAGCTAATCAATCGACTGAATAGTTGGCCATCTTGTCACCCAACAAGTTAGCTCAACTAACTAGTCGCCGACAATTTTGGCGATCTAACTAATCAGCCATCCAACTTGTTAAAAGAGCTGACTAGGGGACCAACTCATCAGTCAACTATATAACCCAGCTAACTAGTCTGCCGACTGGTTGGCCAACTTGTTAAGCCAGCTAACAAGTGGGTCATATAGTCAGCCAACGTTTTAAAACAGCTAAGTATTCTGCCGACTCGTCAACCAGCAAGTTAAGTCACGTAGCTAACTCGTTGAACAACTAGTTAAGTCAGTTATTTATCTCGTTTACCAACTAGTTAAAACAGGTAGCTAACTTGTTATCCAAAGCATTAAGTCAGCTAGCTATCTTGATAGCCAACTAGTTATATCAGCTAGCTAAGTCAGCTAGCTAACCAGCTAGCTAGCTAAGTCAGCTAGCTAAGTCAACTATCTCACTAGTTAGCTAACTATTTCATCAGCTACTTAAGTCTGCTACCTAACTAGTTAGCTAATTAGTTAAGTCAGCTTGTTATTCAGCTAGTTAAATAGTTAGCTAGCTATTTAATTCAGGTATTTAAGTCAACTAGTTAACTAGTTAAGTCAGCCAGTTAAATCAGCTACCTAAGTAGTTATGTCACCTACCTAATTCAGCTGTATGTCAGTTTTCTAATTGAAGTCAGCTGGTTAAGACAGCTAGCTAGCTAGTTAGCTAAAAGGTTATGAGAGCAGGTTGAGTCAGATAGTTAGCTAATTATCTAACTGGTTAAGCCAGAGGGTTGAGTCATATATCTTGCTAGTTAGCATATGTGTTGAGTCAGCTGCTTGAGTATGCTAGCTAGCTAGTTAGCTAAAGAGTTAAGTCATCTGGATTAGTCAGCTCGCTAGCTTGTTAGCAAAAGAGTTAAGTCAGCTGGTTGAGTCAGCTAGCTAGCTCTTTAGCTAACGAGTTAAGTCAGATGATTAAGTCAGTTAGCTAGCATTTTAGATAATGAGTAAGCTAACTACATAGCCATCTATTCAAGTCAGCTAGCTAGCTAAGCAGGTAACTATTTAAGTCTGCTTGCTAGCTAGGTAGCTAGGTAGTTAGCTAACTACTTAAGTCAGCTGGCTAGCCAGGTAATTTGCTAGTTAAGTCAGCTAGCTAGTCAGCTGGTTAACTAGTTAGCTAGGTATTTAAGTCAACTGGGAAGCCAGCGGAAAACGTAGGTAGCTAGCTATTTTAGTCAGCCAGCTATCCACCTGGCTAGCTAGTGATGTCAGCTAGTTAATTCAGCTGGCTAGGCAGCTGGCTATCTAGTTATGTCAGCTAGTTGAGTCAGATGGCTAGCCAACTGACTAGCTGGTTAAGTCAGCATGTTAATTCAATTGGCAAGTCAACTGGCTAGCTAGGTAGTTCGCTAGTTACATTGGCTGCGTAGCCAGCTGGATAACTTGTTGTCAGGCAGTTAAGTCAGCTGGCTAGCCACCTGGCTAGGCAAGTAGCTATGTAATTAAGTCAGCTGGCTAGCCAGCTGGCTAGCTAATTAATTCAGTGAGTTAAGTGAGCTGTCTAGTCGGCTGGCTTACTAGGTGGTAAGCTAGTTAAGCCAGTTGGCTAGCCGTATGGCTATAGAGTTAAGTCATTTAGTTAAGTCAGCTTGTTAGCCTGCAGGCTAGCTAGGTGCCTGGTAAGTTAAGCTGGATGGTTGGCAGGCTGGTCAGTTAGGTGGCCCGCTAGATAAGTCAGCGGGGTAGCTGGCTGACTAGCAGAGTGGCTGGCTAGTTAAGCCAGGTGGTATGTGACCCTCCAGTTCGCCGGATGGCTATTTAAGTTGGCTGTCTAGCCAGCTGGTCAGCCCACTAGCTAGCTAGCCGGCTGACTAGCCAGATAACTAGCCAGGTCTCTAGCTAGTTTAGCCAGATGGCTAGCCTTGTAGATAACCAGTTATCTAGCTATTTAATTCAGCTGTCTAGTGAACTATCCAGCCCAGTTGCTAGTCAGCTACTTAACTAGCTAGCTAGCCAGCTTGTTAAGTCAGCTAGCAAGTCAGATAACCATTCAGCTAGTTAGTGAAGTCAGATGGCTAGTCAGCTTGCTGGTCCCCAAGTTAGTTAAGTGAGCTAGCTAGTCAGCTAGGTAGTCAGATAGATAGTTAATTCAGTTAGCCTGATAACTAGCCTGATAGCTAGCTAGTTAAGTCAGCAAGTTAGAGAGTTAGATAGCTTGTTTGCTAGCTAGTTATGTCAGCTAGATAGCCAGCTAGCTAGTCAGTTAACTAGTTAAGTCAGCTATAAAATCAGCTAGTTACTTAGCTAACTAGTCGGCTAGCACTTCAGCTATCTGGTCAGATAAATTGTGGGCTCCCTCGCTTTCCATGAGGTCAGCTAATTAGTTGGCTCACTCGCCTGCACACCGGTCAGCAAAGTAGTTGGTTCTCTAATTAGTTGACTCACTCGCCTGCACACCAGTCAGTTAATTAGTTGGCTCACTCGCCTGCACACTGGTCAGCAAAGTAGTTGACTCTCTCACCAGCCAACAGGTCAACTAAATTGTCAGCTTGCTCGCAGGCCAACAGGTCAGCTAACTAGTCATCTTGCTAGCCAGCGGACTAGTTAAATCAGCTCACTGGTCGGCTCGCAAGATGGCCAACTAGCTAATGCAGCTCACATGCTGGGTCACTCACTGACAGACTAGTTAAGTCAGTTCACCAGTCGGTTCATTCACTGGCTGACTAGTTTACTCTTCTGACCATTTGGCTCACTCACTAGCCAACCAAAATCAACTGACCAATCAGCTCAATTGCTGGTTGACTAGTTAAATAAGCTGACCAGTCGGCTCTATGCTGGCCGAATAGTTAAGTCAATTGGCCAGTTGGCTCACTCGCTGGCCGACTAGTTAAGTCAGCTAACCTGTGGGCTCAATTGCTGGCATACTAGTTAAGTAAGCTAACCGGTCAGCCAAATAGCTGGCTAAATATTTAAGACAGCTAACCAATCGGTCGACTAGTTGGCTAACTTGTCAACTGAAAAATTAGGTCTGCTAACATGTGGGCAGACTATTTAGGTCAGCTAACTAGTCGACCAACTAGTTAGGTCAGCAAACTAGCCAGCCAAATAGTTAACCAAGCTAACTTGTGGGACAACTAGTCAGTCAACTAATTAACCCTGCAAACTAGTATGCCAACTAGTTGGACAACTTGTTAAGCCAGCTAACAAGTCAGTCTAGTCGTCAGCCAACGTATTAAACCAGATAAGTTTTTGGCCAAATCGTCAGACAAGTTAAGTTACCTACCTAACTCGTTACCCAACTAATTAAGACAACTAGTTAACTCGTTTACCAAATAGTTAAAACAGTTAGCTAACTCGTAGACCAACTCATTAAGTCAGCTAGCTATCTCATTAGCCAAATAATTAAGTGAGCTAGCTAAATCAGCTAGTTAACTAGCTAGCTATAGCTAAGACAGGTAGCT
>NW_006968508.1:0-1281 GCF_000164805.1 Carlito syrichta | reverse complement strand
CCAACTGGGTAGCTCGTTAAGTCAGTTAGTTTAGTCAAATGTCTAGTCATCTGGCTAGGTAGGTAGCTAGCTGGTTAAGTAAGTAAGCTTGCCTGCTGGCTAGATAGTTAGCTAGCTAGTTAAGTGAGCTGGCCAGCCAGCTTGCTAGCTTAGATCAGCTAGGTAATTCAGCTTGTCAGGTGGCTAGTTAGGTAACCAGCTATTTAAGGCAGCTGTCTGGCCAGCAGACTTGCTGGTTAAGTCAGCTAGTTAAGTCACCTGGCAACCAGTTGACTAGCTAGTTAAGGCAGCTCGTTAAGTCAGTTGGTAATCCAGCTGGTTAGCTAGGTAAAAAGATAGTTGTCAGATGGCTAGTCATCAATCTAGCTAGTTATTTCAGCTATTTAACTCGCCTGGCTAGCTACGAAGCTAGTTATATGTCAGCCAGTCATTTCAGGTAGTTAGCTAGTTAAGTCAGCTGGCTAGATAGATAGCTAGCTAGGTAGCTGGTTAGATAGATAGCTAGCTAGGTAGCTAGCTAGTTAAGCCAGGTAGATAAGCCAGTTGGCTAGCTAGGTAGCTAGCTGACTAATCAGCTAGTTAAGTCAGCTTGCTAGCTAGTTAAGTCAGCGATTTAAGTCAGCTGGCTAGCCAGCTACATAGCCAGGTAGCTACCTAGTTGAGTCAGCTGGCTAGCCTGTTATAAAGCTAGTTAAATAACCTAATGAAGTCAGCCACTAGCCAACTGGTTAGCTAGTTAGCTAGGCAGCTAAGTCAGTTGGCAAACCAGTGGACAATGTAGGTAGCCATCTAGTTAAGTCAGCTGGCTATCCAGCTGGCTAGCTAGGTAACTAGGCAGTTATGTCAGCCTGCTAGCCACCTGGCTAGCTAGTTATGTCACCTAGTTAATTCAGCTGGCTTGACAATTGGCTAGCTAGGAAACTAGATAATTAGGTCACCTGTCTAGCCTGTTGACTAGTTAGTTAAATCACCTATTTAAGTGAGCTGGCTAGCCTGTTGGCTAGCTATTTAGAAAGCTAGTTAAGTCAGCTGACTAGCAATCAGGTCAGATATACAAGTCAGCTAGTTAAGTCAGGTAGATAGGCAAATGACTAGCTAGTCAGTGAGATAGTTAACTCAGTTGGATAGCCAGCTGGCTAGTTAAATAAATCAGATAGTTAATTCAGCTGACTAGCCAGCTAGCTGGCTAGGTAGAGAGATAGTTAAGTCAGCTGACTAGTCATCTGGCTCACTAGTTATGTCAACTAGTTGAGTCAGTTGGCTAGCGAGCTGGCTAGATGG
>NW_006968507.1:0-727 GCF_000164805.1 Carlito syrichta | reverse complement strand
TTGACCCAATAATATGTGTGTGAGTTTCAAATATTTAGGAATTTTACAGGTTCCTAGCTAATTCCACTATTTAGAGAACACACTTTTTGTGACTTCAGTTTTTATATTTATTAAGACTTATCTGATGGCCCAGAGCATAAGCCATCTTGGTCACATTCCTGAGCACTTGATAAACCTGTGTATTCTCTCTCTCTTTTTTTTTTGAGTTGGAGTCTCACTCTGTTGCCCAGACTGGAGTGCAGTAGCCGCTCCCAGCCACCACAGCCTCAACTTGCTGGGCTCCGATGATCCTTCTGCCTCAACCTTCCAAGTAGCTGGAATTACAGGCATGTGCTACCATGCCTGGTTGATTTTTTGATTTATTGTAGAGATGACGTCTAGCTGCCCAGGTGGGTCTCGAACCCGTGGCCTCAGGCAATCCACTCACTTCAGCTTCCCAAACGCGTGGGATTATAGGCTGAGCCACCGAGCCCGGCTAACCTGTGTATTCTCTATCATTGGGTGCAGTGATCCCAAAATTTCAGTCATGCCGAGCTACTCAATAGTGTGGTCAAGTCTTGTAGCTCCTTACTGATTTTCTGTCTACTTGTTATGTCAATTATTAAGAGAGGTGTTTACACCTCTGACTACAGTGGTGGATGTATTTATTTTTCCTGGTAGTGCCATCAGTGTTTGTATCACACATTTTGAGGTTCGGTTATTTGGGTATATTGAGGTCATTTAGAAT
>NW_006968506.1:0-465 GCF_000164805.1 Carlito syrichta | reverse complement strand
AAGGCAAGTAGTATGAGACGGAATAAGAAGGCAAGTAGTATGAGACAGCACTAAGAAGGCAAGTAGTATCAGACGGCACTAAGGAGGCAAGTAGTATCAGACACCACTAATAAGGGAAGTAGGATCAGGCGGCACTAATAAGGCAAGTAGGATGAGAGGGCACTAATAAGGCAATTAGGATTAGACGGCATTAATAAGGCAAGTAGTATCAGATCACACTAATAAGGCAAGTAGGATCAGAGGGAACTAATAAGGCAAGGAGTATCAGATGGCACTCATAAGGCCCGGGATATCACACTGTACTAAAAAGGCAAGTAGGATCAGACGGCACTAATAAGGCAAGTAGGATCAGAGGGAATTTATAAGACAAGGACTATCAGACGGCACTAATAAGGCCAGGAGTATAGGTCTGCACTAATAAGGCAAGTAGGATCAGACGGCAGAAAAAAGACAAGAGGGATCAGA
>NW_006968505.1:0-734 GCF_000164805.1 Carlito syrichta | reverse complement strand
TGTGTAAAGCAAGGCTCAGTTGGGGTGTTGTGGGGCTTGAGGGTGTGTCTCCTGCCAGGAAGTGTCCCAGGGGACAAGGCTCTGCTTTGGATTCTGACTGAGCTAATTTGCCCAGAATCCTGGACTCCTGCCCTGTAAACTCAAGGTGGAGCCCTTTGGGGAGGCTGATGTTCCTGGGAGGCTGCAGTACCTGGTGCCTCCTTAGAAACACGAGGAGGGTGTGATTAGAAAGATCAGGTGAAAATGCATGTGCAAGGCCCAAGTGTCCTGTAACTGGGATTGTGTGCCCAGGGAGGAGCCCAGAACCTGCTGCAGATTTCCTGACCATATCTGTCTCTACTGACTCATGAGTTTGTGGAGGTTAGGGAGGAGGGGTACACCAAACAATGACCCATCTTCTTTTTCTTCAGGGTGCAGCCCTTCACCTGGGGTGCTGGGAGGATGAACTGCTTGCTGAAATAATATAAACAGATTGGGTGCTGTGCTTGGAGTCCCCCAGAGCTGGGTGATCCCTGAGATCAAGCCACTCTTCCCTACCTGTCCACCAGCACAAGAGGCTGACCATTCTCTGCCAGTCATAGGTGACCTAGGGTGTGTTTGATTTTCTGTGTATATTGCATAAAATTGAGCTCAACTTCAAGCCTGTCATCCCAGCACTTTGGGAGGCCGAGGCAAGAGGATTACCTAAGCCCACGGGTTTGAGACCAGTCTTGGCAACTTGGTGAGATCTAGTG
>NW_006968504.1:0-681 GCF_000164805.1 Carlito syrichta | reverse complement strand
ACGTTGTGAACTACTTGTTAATGTCCTTGATGTCCGCTCCTTTTGGTCTGTTGGGACCTAGAGGGCATTCTCACTGGAGGGCAGATACTTGCATGTATAATTTTACTAGAAACTAATGAGAAGGCTAGGACCAAACCTATATGTTTATGGGGCTGGGACCCATCTAGGCATTTTCAGTGCCTTGCTTTAATTGTAAGCTACATTAACCTATTTATTTGTAGAGCTAAAGTATTATGTCAGTATGGGTTATTGAGTGGAAGTGGAATATAAAGGTTTGGGTTACATTATTTAGGGATTTAAGGTTTAAGTTGGGAATTTAGGGAAAGTATGGTTGGTTAATAGTGTTATTTGAAAATATAAGTTTAACTATAGTTTTCATCCCTTAATAGGGACATGGCTCTGTAATTTAATAAAATACACATGAAGCAAAGAATAATTTAGTATATGTAAGTTAGTTATATGAGCTGGCGTAATTCTCTTGTTTTTGGGGTTTGGCAGGAGTATATTATTGCATTAGTAATACTATAGTAATGGGGGTAGGGGGGTTGCGTATATAATCCTATTATGTATTATATTCTTTGCGTAGTGTGTACGTGTATAGATGCTACAATTTCAAAATGTCTACAACTTAATCCTTAAGATATGTGCCCCATGCACAAAATACCCATTTCACGATGGGAA
>NW_006968503.1:2260-2973 GCF_000164805.1 Carlito syrichta | reverse complement strand
CTCTCACCTGGATGAAGACCAGGACTCTGACTCAGAGTAATAATACCAACCACCATCACAACTACAGGCCAGTCTCAGAGGCTCAGCCTGGCATCCCAGCACTTCAGAGGCCCACGTAAGTGAATGACCTGAGACTGCGGTTTTGACACCAGAACGGGACATGGGGCAAGTCCTCATCTCAGCCATCACAAATAAATCCAAAAGTTAGCCGGGTATGGTGTCACAGGCCTGTGGTTCCAGCTACTTGGGGGGGAGGCAGAAGGATCATCTGAGCTTGGTGGGTGGAGTCTGCCGTGACCGTGAATATGCCCCTGTGCTCCACCCTGGGTGATAGAGTGGTATTCTGACCCCAAATAATAATAATCCCCCTCAAAATCACCACCACCACCCCTGTCACCCAGCGCGAGGATTCATCTTCAGAAATGGGAGAGGATAATGTACTTTCTGCCCTCTCATTCATGGGAAGTTTCAGTGGTGGCCACCAGGCATGTCCGTCCTGTACCTTAGACCACGTGCCACAGAAGGCCTGCCTCCATCCTCCACACTCATGCACCAAGGCAAAGACTTGTGCGAGCTCAAGGAGCATAACTCCCCATCTTATTGTAGTTGTAGGGAACTGAGTGATCAAGGTGGTCCAGCAGAGAGCCCAGGTTCTGGTTTCCCAATCTGGCACCTTCAGTTGGGGGGAGGGCCCCATTCTCCCTATCACTCCA
>NW_006968503.1:0-663 GCF_000164805.1 Carlito syrichta | reverse complement strand
TTTCTCACCTTGGAGAGGAGAGCCAGCAGGAACCCAGTCAGGGTGACTCGGTAACTCTCGCATCAAACCAGGGGCAACCATTGGAGTGGTTGGGACTGGAAGGTACCAAGTTATGCGGACCCTCACTTGTGGGGAGGTGGGGAGAAGACTGAGGGCAGAAGCTTTGCAGAAGAATGAATTTCTTTCTTTTTTTCTTTCTTTTTCTTTCTTACTTTCTTTCCTTCTTTATTTTTTTATTTCCTCACTAGGATTTCCAGGCTGCTCTCAAATCACCCAACTCAGGCCATCCTCTCAACCTGGGCCTCCCAAACTGCTGCAGTCACAGGCTTTCCATTTGGTCGATATCCTGGTCTTCCTGCCTTGTCTTAAACTCTGGGCCAGTGGCAAAACTCCCTCCAAGGCCAACCCTCACCCGTGGTTTTCTGGGTTTTGCTTAGGGTCGAGGTGGGGGATTGCTATTGTGTCCAGTCTGATTTCTAGCTCCCAGGCTCTGACCATCTTCCTGGTTCAGCCTCCCAAGTGCTGAAGAGACAGATGTGAGACACCTGGCCATCCCCAACCAATTGAACATTTGTGAGTCATGCCATTCTTTTCCCTAAGGCAGCCTCTGGGCAGAGCAAGCAGGTCCACTCTGGGGAATGAGGTGGGCAGAGGGGTGGCAGC
>NW_006968502.1:0-769 GCF_000164805.1 Carlito syrichta | reverse complement strand
TTCATTCTCAGCAAGACGCAAGATATGTCCTGGTGACCTAGAATCCATATGCTGGATATCAACAGAAAGACTCCAATACATTTGTTGAGGAATTGGAACCGAAGATTCCTGGTCCCTTTTCAAAAGACTCACTAAAAATGTGGCGACATAGAAGCCCAGATCGCTGATTAAACCATATCAAGAGATTTTGTAGAATTAGGCAATTGAGAACACCAAGAACCGGATTCCCTTTCCCTTCTCAGCAAGATGCCCTGAATTTCCCTGTACATGTGGATTCCAAAACTCTGTGTACAAAAATGCAGATGCCCAGATGTTTCCTAGGGACGTGGAATCCATGGATCTTGGTTACATTTTAATAATTCGTACTAAATATTTGGCAACTGCAAATCCCTTGGCCCCTTTACAAATAAAGTACAATCTTTATTTGGAAATTCAAGTATTACCAAATTCATCTTAAGACCAAAGTTACATCCAAATACGGCAATATGATACATTTTTTCTGGGAATCTCTCCTTAATTGTCCCGAGTAACTTGAAGGATTTGTACAACCAGATACCCGATTACAAATTTCAAGAGGACCAGAATGTTGCTTGAGTCTTTATATGACTGATTCATAATACCCACAAGTCAAATATCTCTGAAACATGAGACGAGCTCGAAGCCTTGATTTTTGTTTATACCGCAGCCACACGCCCTGAGAATTTTTTGGATTGTGGACTAGTGCATCACAGATTCCTTATTCTTCTTACTGAGGGGGCGTGTAATGTCC
>NW_006968501.1:0-10129 GCF_000164805.1 Carlito syrichta | reverse complement strand
GTTAACTGTTATACAAGGAACCTCCCTTTCTGTGGAATTTTTATTACATTTTGAGAAGAAATTAATTTCATGTTTTTATTATATCAGTACTTATAATTCCATAATATGCCACCCCCAGTTTTGACTATAACAGTGTGTTTTTCTCTATGTTTTAAATGGTGAACTTTTTTTAAATAGAAAGTTCATTTTGATATTGATGTTTGAAACTATCAAATTCTCACAGTCTGTTGCTAATTTTGGTCAAGCTGTTGTATGCCTTCTTAATTTTATTCTGCTCAGTTCATTTGGGTACAGTAATTTGAGAAGTACATGTCCTTCATTTTTAAAAAGCCTCTGTCTTTTACTAGGCAATCAGCAAGCAGAGAAGTGTGTTGCCCATCTATTAAAGGGCCGACTCCATTTGCTGAAATAATGACAGTTTGCAAGGGCTGAATTCTCCTGTTTGAGGAGTCTAATGTTCCATTTGGACAAGAGGTCCTTCACATATCTTTGATGTTAACTCTGGCACTTATCCCAAGTGAATGTGTAAATATAACTGAATATTCATATTTCTCCTGAAAATTATTTGCCTCCACAACTAAATAAGGCTCAGAGAAAGACTGAGATCATGACAAAACCAGCATATAATTTTTTTGATCCTGACTTCATCTTCATATATGTAGTTGGATTTATATAACTTTTCATTTACCTATCAGTTACTTTCATTCTCATAGTTTCTAAAGATTCAGTCTTTGTATTTATTACTCTAGTACACGTACCTAGAAAATCATATCTATTCATTGTGTTTTCTAGCACAGAGCAGTCTGAATATCTGCTGTTAACCTTTGATCCCTATCTTGTAGTCTATTCCCTTTGAGAAGGCTGACTTTATCAGTAGCGAGGAACAAAAGCTATTTAGTTCTTTCTGGATTTTAAGAGGTTGATACACTCTGTGCTAAGGTCACTGGAGCAGTCAGAAGGAAATCAAGTGTTTTACATTGTTGATGACTATTCACCTGACAGAGCTACCCCAAAGACAGCAAAGATACTCTTTGTCATAACCCAAGACTAAGCAGCCCTTCAGTGCACAATGTGACTCAGGCTAAGGGTTTAATGCATACATTAACAAAGACGTCTGTGTGATGAGCTGGCTGCTTCCTCAACTTTCCTGACTGGGGCTCTGTGTCCCATACCTCATCTTCAGGAGACTGAGTTGTTGGCTAGAATGCAGACTTGACTTTTTCCCATAGTGCAGTGCTTGCTTGGGATAAGGGGAAACTCTTCATAGCTGGGGAGCTGTGCACCAGCTAGAAAATTGATAACCCATAAAATAAACTGAGTTGTCTTGAAGCAAGAGTTCATTTCCTTTCTGGTTTTGCCTTTAGCAAGCAGGTGCCAGAGGGAGTTTTGTTCCTAAAAGCAGGGCTGCAAATTCACCTCAGCTGGCTCTCTAGGCTTCAGATCCAATGTTCTTAAAAATCTGTCTGGTCAGAATAGTGAAAGAACGAGGCTGTTATCCTCCACCGAGCCTGCTTCCCACAAGTGAACATGTCAAACACGTCTCATCTGGGATGCCTAGAGATAAATTTGTCTCAGTCATGTGCTGGGGAGGAAGCAGAGGAGGTGACTTCATGGTTGGGTGCTACGGAATTAATGACCAAGGGCATTTCAACAGCTCAGGAGCTGAGGGCAGGGGAGGTGGAGGTGGAGGCTGAGCATCTAGCATGGCTCCCAACCCTGGAGTCCAACCCTTAGCTCTCCATCATCATAGGAAACCCCTCCACAACTCTGCAGGAATTCAGTGAGTGCATCCTTTTTATGGCATGGCAGTAGGAAAAAAAAGAGAACAAAGTAAGAAATAATGATAAAAGCTATGGTCCTTTTTTTCCTAATACATTCAAAATTTGTTTCCTTGACATGACACAAGCCATCCTATTGCTTGCTTGTTTCATCCTAGCTGTCATAGGCATAATAGGTTTTACATTAGCATATTCCCTTTTCAAAGTATTTAAAGCACTTAAATACAATCTATATTGTAAAGTTCAGGTGTCAGCTCATACCAACTTACAAGAACCAATTGTTAAACTTTCAAGAATTCTGTGAGCTGCTTATTAAACCCTTGGTGGGAATATCTGCAGCACAGAATTTTGCAAAAGCAATACATTGGAATTTTTTCCCAAAGAGCCAGCTCACTAACCTGCCACTGCAGGCCTGCAGCAACTACCATTAATACATGTCCAGGACTCTACTGTCAAAAGTAGAGGCAGAAAAATATATCCAGATCAAACCACATGACTTCCTATAGCAGTGCTTCTCAAAATGTGGTCCATGGGCCACCTGCATTGAAGGAATCACAGAGAACCTTGTTAAAAATGAAGATTCCTGAACCTCACACCAGATTTGTAGAATAGGGACTTGGGGAGTTGGAGTCCAGGAAAATGTTTTTAATAAGTAAGTCCAAGATGATTCTTCAGCATTCCAAAGTCTGAGAACCACTGACATGGAGAGACTAGATTTGACTGGAACATTAAATTATTCTTATTTTATGAAAAATGATATACAAGGGAATAGGGACAACTTATACCAGCATCCTCATGCTCTCAGAACTCACAAAATGTCCACTCATTATGCATTAGAAACATAAAGTGTATGATAGCCATGAAAACCATCATAACCCCACAGCTAGCATTTATGTTGTGTGGTCTTTTTCACATGCATATACAGCTGAATTTCTGTATCTGTGGGTTCTACATATGTGGATTCACATAACTTCAGATTGAAAGTATTAAGAATACTTAATTCCACAAAAGGTTCTGAAAACAAAACTTGAATTTGCCACATGCCAAGTACTACACTGAATCTACAAGAGTGAGGTGATGTTTGGACATTGTGTTAGATATTATGAGTAGTCTAGAGATGATTTCAGGTATGCAGGAGGTTGGGCATAGGTTATATGCCAATGCTTACACAATTTTATATCAGGGACTTAAACATCTGCAGACGTTGGTATCCTATAACCAATCTCCAACAGATACCAAGGGATAATTGTATTTCTCTGAAAACTTGCCATCCATACTGCATATATAACATCTTATATTTTCACAACTTTATATCATGAACATTTTCCCATGTCATTAATATTTTTTAAATGTCACTTTGCTCATCACCTAATATTTTATGAGATCAATATGCAATAAATTACTTATCTTCTATTAAGTCTGTTTCCACTTTTCATTTTTCCAAATAATACTTGGATGAGTATCCAGATGCAAACATCTTTATAGATTCCTCCAAGCCATGTAATTCCTATTTAAAGTTCAATTTCCTTGTAATTGTTTTACCCTAGGATTAGTCTAACCTCAACTATGCATTTTAGGGTTCTGTAGTACCTTCCCATTTATCTCATCTTTCTGATGATTTTAGTCTGCCTGCATTTCTTTCTTTTTTTTTTTTTGAGTTGGAGTCTTACTCTGTCACCCAGACTAGAGTGCAGTGGCCGCTTCCGGCCACTGCAGCCTCGACCTAGTGGGCTCCGGTGATCCTTCTGCCTCAGTCTTCCAAGTAGCCGGAATTACAGGCATGCGCTACCACTCCGGCTGATTTTCTGATTTATTGTAGAGATGAGGTCTCTCCAAGTTGCCCGGGCAGGTCTTGAACCCACGGGCTCAGGCAATCCACTCACCTCAGCCTCCCTAAGGCGTCAGATTACAAGCTGAGCCACTGAGCCCAGCTAGTCTGCCTGCATTTCTAAGTCCTGATATGGAACTGTTTTGATGCTATGTATGAATACTTATTCATAGTTTATGACCTTATGAAAAGGTAACAAAAGGTGGGTTGGGTAACTAGATTTGATCCAAGAAGTTCAGGGTCTATATAAGTGGTTTCCAATGGGAGGGGGCAGTTTTGCCCCCCAAGGGACATTTGGCTATGTCTGGGGACATTTGTGGGTGGGTGGGGGAATGGGAGTTACTGCCTTATACTGGGTGGAAGCCAGGGGTGTGGCTAAACATCCTACAATGCACAGTACATTCCCCATCTCCCATCAATGACTTTGCCAATCCAAAATGTCAATGGTGCAGAGTTTGAGAAACCCTGTTGTCATCGCCAGACTTCACAAAGAGCAGTGATACTCCCCAGACATCAGGATTGCACTATCTCATGATCACCTGTGGGTAACACAGTGAAGTATAATATCAGATGACACAACCCTAGGATAATTATCAGCTAGTTGAGAAGTGTACCCAATGATTGCTGCTAAATATTCCTCAATGTAAGCTAGCAAAAATAAAGATTTTCCCCCAAATTTAGTTTTAACTCTGGTCTGCTGAACACTGGCATTAGTGACAGTGACCTGTTGGTCCAATTGTGAGTGCCAAGAAACTGCAGGGATGATAATATGTCTGATCTCAAAATGATCTGGAACAATGGACTGAAATAAAGTTAATAGAAATAAATGTAAAGTCTTACATTTAGGCCCAAAATTGAACTGTACAAACACAGGATGTGGACGGTTTGACTTAATATCAAACATATGAAAATTTTGCCTGATGGTTTTAGTTGAGGGTGAGTTTAGCATGAGTCAACATGTGGCTATGCCTGCCAAAAACTTAACCTAGTCCTAAGCTACATTACTAGAAGTTCATGTACAAAATGAAGGAAGAAATAATAATTCCTATTTGACACTGCTCAGATCACACCTGGAATATCCTGTGCCTCTCTCTCCTGCAGAGAATGGGGGACACTAAATCCAAGTCTTATGAAAACTGCTGATGGGATACAGGGTAACAGAGTCAAGACCTTGCTGATTTCACATGCAAGAAGAACAGTCACATAGAAGAGAGGTTTACTTTATAGCATTCATTTTATTCTATTCTACTTTATGTATCAGTCTGCCTGTTTGCTTGTCCATTCTTTATGTATTCTCTTGAAAATACATTATTTTGTAAAATTTATTTACTTATTTATGTCTTGAAGATACTAATGGAGCTTATTTTAAGAGGGGTAGGCTTCAACGTAATAGAAGGGAAAACATCCTAAAAATGAGTGCGTGTTGCTAGTAAGCTTGTTGACATTGCAATGTTGAATAAGAAGCTGATTGCTACATTTAGAAAAGTTTCATTCATCAGACAAACACTGGACTAGATAAGAATTTCATAAACTCCAATCACTGATCTATTTCCTCTATTGTCTTAATTACACTTAAACATATTCGAATACATAAAATGTTCTATAACTGCAATGCCATGTTAGTTTATGTAATTGAATACAAGGAGCTATATACCATCTGAAATGTTCTTGTGTGTCCTTCATGCTACATTTTTCCTTGAATGATTTCTAGGTTTCTTCCCAGATGCTAGAGCCTGAGAAATATCTAAATATCTAAGCATGGAAGCATTTACTTTGAATTTTCTAGAGCAATCTTCTTGAACTTACCATAGCATTGATTCATGGTAGTGTATACATCATTCTTATCTGAGTTTATGAGCCCAAGTTTCTTGCTCAAGATTTTGTGTTGGATTTTCTTGGTCTCATACTTGATTTCCTGAGCTTATGATGTGTCCCGTCCTGAGATAAGTCAAGCAGTCTATTGCAACAAAACCCTCCACTTAATCAACTCACCATTGTGTTCAGACTTTAGTGACTTTGGCTATAGTTCAACAGTGGTTTCCAAGGCCTATGAAAATTACTGGATATATGAACCCAATGTTATAGTCAAAGATTATTTCTCCTAGAATTTAGCAAGCTAAATCAAATATTCAGATTATATAAGTTAGTATTCTGGACTGAAAGCTAGAGATTTTCTTCACATGTCGGCAAAAGTATTTTGTTGTTATCTAAATTCTAAGACCTAAGTTTGTAACCCTCTGCAATGCATGAAATTAACCAGATTATTGGGCTTATAAAGTATGTGACAAAATACTTGTATTCTTAATACCTTCTCAAAAATCACATGGAGATTGGTCAAAGAAAAATATGCCCCCCTTCTGATTAATCTAAAAGTATTGTACTTGGGAAAATATCTCCACTGACACCAAAGGCTATATTCCACTAAGGCCCCATATTACTAACACTGAACTAAAATTTCAGTAAATGAAACTTCCTACTAAAACTGAAAAAAAATTCAATAACATATGAGTTATGTACTCCAAAATCTTCTGTTCCTTCTATTACTCTTATACCTTGTCAGAGTCTGTTTTTCAGGGAGCTCCTTTGTTGTATTAATGAAACATTGCTTTTGTAGATCTTACTAGAATCTTAGCAGGAGAAGTGAGATGGGGTGGGAGAGCCAGGCTCCCCAGCGTCAGTATGAGAAGTATGAAAAAATATGGGTCTTGTTTTCAACAACCAGCCTGAACAGAATGTCTAAGTGAGAGTGAAGCTAAGACTTAGGAAAGCTAATCAGTTTCAGTGTCTGAATTCCAGGTTCTTAGTTTTCTTTCCTTTTGGGAAGCCTTCCAAGAACTGCAGAGGCATCTCTCTTGCTTTATCAGCTGAGCTGCTTGTGGTCTGTTTCTTTAGCTGAAATCAATACATGCGTTTTCGATATTTGGCAAACCAAAATTTAATTATGCAGCTGCAAGTTCCCCAAATAAATGAAATGCATCTTTGACATATAAAAGCATTCAAAAATCATTTATAGTCTGAGAATTCAAGTGGGTGAAAATCTATTCCCAACCTCTCAGCATTTTATTTAATTATGGAGGATTTTTATGATTACTGGAAATTGAAATGAAAACTAGAATAAGGCTAGAGTTTATCCAACATTTGTTCATACTGAAAAATGAAGATGCTTATTAGAGTATAAGATGGAAAAGGAAAGTATTGCATTCTGAATTAATATTTTTGTTGTAACCTATATGCATAAAATACTCCTAAAAACATAGAATGACAAATGACAGTGTATCTTTTATTAAAGACACCAGAAGATTGATTTCTTTAATTTGCCAAGTGACTCTCAATAATTATTATTTACTGAACTTAAACTTTGGCACTATTTAAACTACTGAAAACATCCGTGTTTTGGCATGATTACATACAAATGATTAATTCAGCATGGATTTACTTGCCACTGAGCATCTCTGTCTTTTGCAATAGAATTTGCTAGGTCCTGTGGTTTGGGCAAAATAAAAGGTTGGAATGATTCCCAGTTTTAATAGTCCCAATTTATTATGACTACTGAACCCTGATGAGATCATGGACTGGATTAGATCCCAGTGTTTCAAAATGCCCCAAATTATGGCTCCCTTAGACTCCAGATAAAAATGTGTATTTGAATAAGGCTTTGGTTGGCTAAAAGAGATCCAGTTAATTACTTTTAGATTCTTATTATATCATCACCGCATGGAAGTTATGAAAAACCTTACTAGACGATGTTTCTTGGAACAAGATCAGGTTCTCATTTTTTGCTGAAAGAAAGAAGCTATCATATTTCTGTTTTTCATAGTACTAATGACCACAGTGAATGAAAGGAGATTTTCTGTATTCCAGTGACTACTGTTGGTGCCTGTATTAAGGTAAGAATAGCTTTCTTTCCCAGAGAGGATTAAAACAGAGAGAGAGAGAACTCCAACACAGTGACATGGTAGCTGTACACCCCCACTAGCCTTGACTCGGGCCATCTTTCAAAATGTACCTCTAGTTTACAGAGAAAAGGGAGTGAGGCATGGGAGGACGCATGTGGTTTTACTATCTCTCCATTTATTTGATCCTTGTAGCACCTATCTTCTTAGAAATGCTTGCAGTCACCAATTAAACTTGGCACATGACTGTATTCCAATGGACACGGGATGAGACCACCTCCATCCTACTAATGCCAGGCCAGCCTTTTTGATGAGCCAAATCTGCTTATGGAACCTGAATCAATGTTAGAAGTGCTGTATTAGTAACTGCTTGTCAGTCGAGCAGGATTAATGCGTAAAATGGAACACTTGACTGGTCTACTTTCCAGCAGACATTTAGACAAGCTTCTATAAAATCAGCTCTCTAAAAATTATTTTAAAAGATGATAAATATTTTAAAAGAATTCATATACCCTGGAGTGACATATTATTTTACTACATGCAGTTGTCATGCTGTTGGAACACATTCTGAAAAGGAATTACACTGAATTACCTGGAGTGATGCCACAAAAATGTTTAGAGTGTCTGATCTGATAAAAATTGGGAAAGAAGTTTTAATCTTGCTGATTCAGGATAGTTGATTTTAATATATACATATTAAACAAATAAATACATATTCAATATAATCCACAAACTTTTCTAACTCACTAGATTTTATGCCAGTCAGATGTCAGCTCTGTATATTGAAAATGCAGGGTGAGAATCCCTTAACCAAAATGTTTAGAAACAAAGCATTTCCAAGTTTGTCTTTTGGGGGGGTTTTGGGATGTTTGCACTATTCTTACTGGTTGAATATCCCCAATCTGAAAATTTGAAATCTGAAATGCTCCCATGAGCATTTCCTTGAAGCATTATGTTAGCGCTCAAAAAGTTTCAGATTTGGGGTTCTCAACTCTGCAGACAAATTTGCTTTCATGGAGACTATGTACAGCAAGGGCAGAATTTTAGAAAAGCATTTTTGTGTGAAAGCTTTAGGGTACTGTCACTAGGTAGAAGGTTGTTTGGGGACTAGAATTTCAGAATGAGAGTTCCCATTCTATCACTTGTTTTCATAACTTTGTTTTGAAGATGAATTCTTACAGTTCTTCTTTCTGTTACCATGAGACAAAATGGCAATAATATTATGTTTTGTGCATTTTTTTGAGTAAAATGTTTTCTAACTCCTAAGTTCTTTAGAAGAAAAATCTGAATAAATAAAAGTAAAGTGAATTCAGGGTATTTACTGTGGACTGGTTTAGGCACTGTATTAGTAAGTTTAATTTGTTAAAAAAAGCATGGACATATCACACTTTTGTAAACCAAATACTTTTTTTTTGAATGTACAAAGTGTCTCATCTTCTTGTTTGAACACATGTTGCACCCTGCTTTGGGAAGCTTCCATGATGGCACATCCACTCTGCAGCCGAGGTTGGTTACTGTTCACGTGGGCTAGCACTGTGCAGGCTGAAAGGATGCTCAGCCCATCATCTTCCAGCATCTGCCTTCCCTCATATCCTTTATATAGAAATCCTGACCTGGACTGTGAGCCACAAACTCCAAACGTCAGAGATGTGCTTTTCCCACATTTCCTGGGCAGATTTTTAGATCAGTGGTTCTCAACTTTGGGTGATTTTGAGGACATTTTTTGTTGTCACCCTATGGGGAGGTGCTGCTGGAGTCCAATAGGTAGAGAACAAGAATGTTCTCACCTAGGATGGTCCCCTCCAACCAACAGCTCACTCAAATAATGGGAGTTGTGCCAGGGTTGAGAAAGCATATGTGTGAGAGAGAGAGAGAGAGAGAGAGAGAGAGAGCTATAGATAGATAACAGATGATAGACTTTATAGACAGAAATAGAAATATACTATAGATAGATAGGTCTGTAGTGGAAACTGAAGGTGTGTACTTTGAAACCATTTCTCAAGTGATTGTCATTTATTGCCACATTTGGGACCACCCGATCTTGGTGGTGGCCCCCTGGCCCCTGGGAAGCTGTGGCCACATGGAAAGATGACAAGTCTCAAGTGGGTTAAAGACGATCTTGTGAACAGACAGCCAAGCCACCTAACTGCTTCCAGCCTTGGTGTTTTCTTTTGCTAAATGAGAGGACTTTCAGAGTATTGGGGAAATTAGAAGCGGTGTTTATGAAGCAAGCATGGTTCACTCCAGGTGCTCAGTGTTCTTCTCCAACCTGTTTTGGAGATTCAAGCCCTCCTTACCCGGGCCTCAGTCTCTAGGAGTCTGGTATGCTCCAAGACACTCCATCTGCAAGTTGCTGAGCTATCTCCTGTTACGGGGGAAGGAGGCCAACTTGAGGCAGCCTGTGCCCAGCCAGGAACCGTGCCAGATCCTTCCATTCAAGAAGCTTCACCTCATCTCATATTGATCGCAGGTGGAAGCTGCTGCTCACACATGGGGAGTTTGGCAGAGATGGCACACAATAGTGGGAGTACTGACCAGCCCTGAAACACCTTCAGGGAGAAGGGACACCATGGTATGGTGGCTGCCAACCTCGCTGCCCACAGGCAGTAGGACCAGGAAGACTCTTGTGG
>NW_006968500.1:0-701 GCF_000164805.1 Carlito syrichta | reverse complement strand
AGGGTAGAGATGAGTTCTTGCCGAGGTGCCAGGGAGTTTCTCAGCCCTCAGGATTGGGCCTGCCAG
Source organism: Carlito syrichta (assembly GCF_000164805.1). Taxonomy (NCBI): domain Eukaryota; kingdom Metazoa; phylum Chordata; class Mammalia; order Primates; family Tarsiidae; genus Carlito; species Carlito syrichta. The sequence goes on along the minus strand of NW_006968500.1, from coordinate 635 downwards.
TGGCCTCAGTCTCTAAAAGCCACTGAGCCCTGACTCAATCCTTCATCGAAAATGAACCAGAAGGCCTGGCATGGTGTCCCACACCTGGAATCCCAGTGCTCTGGAAGTCCCAGTCGGGAGGATGACTGGAACCAGGAGCTGAAGGGCAACATGGACCACGCAGGAGACCCCACCCATCCAAAAAGGGGGCGTGGTTAGAGGTGTCCATCATCCCAGCCACTCTGGTCACAGAGGTGGGAAGATTGCTGGAGCCCTTTGTCCTGGCCACTCTGGCTGAAGTTGGAGGATCGTCAGAGTTCGTGATTTTGACAGTCATGTCCCCAGGACCCAGCCTGAGCCACAGAGCCAGACTCTGTCTTCAAGAACATCAGAATCGTGCACAGATTCTCAATTGCGCATAGTGTATTCAAAGGGTGACTGGCTTTTGAGCCAGGAAAAATGAAATTGGGAAGAAATGTCCCCAGGTGAGGGATGTGTCCCTGACCTTTTTGCACAGAAGGTCCTCTTTGCCGATTTGGAGGATTGGCTGGCCTTGGACACATTTCTCACTTCTGAGAGGAGAGCTGGTAGGAACCCAGAAAGCGAGCCTCAAAAACTCCCACAACAAAGCAGGGGCAGTCATTAGGGGGGTTGGG
>NW_006968499.1:0-641 GCF_000164805.1 Carlito syrichta | reverse complement strand
GGCAGAAGGATATATTGAGCACAGGAGTTTGAGACCAGCCTAGGAAATATAGCCAGCCATCATCACTATCACATATCCAAAAAAGTAGCCTGGTGTGCTTGTGCATTTGAGTATTCGTGTATGTGTATAGAATAAGTAGATGAATAACAATAATAAAAAGTAATATAAGGAAATTAGCCAATAAATAATTAAAAAATAATGAATGAACAAATAACAACAATAAATTTTATAAATGCATGGAATAGAGAAACATAACAACATGTAATATCAATAAGTAATCAAATAAATAAATGATATTAGATAAATAGTAAAAGGTCAAAAAAATAACGAATGAATAAGTAACAACAAATGAAAAAATAAATAAGCCTTGTGAAAATTGGGATAAGTCACAACTCATCCACAAGGGTCCCTGCACAATGAATGCTGGTATACCTAACACTTAATTGTACCCCACAATTTTAAAATAAAAAAAATTTAAAAGTTAAAAAAAAAGTTTTAGATTGGCAACCCATTCCTGATATATGTATATGTAGAATAAATTGATAAATAATCATCATAAATAGCAATAAGTAGTACAAATAGATTAATAATATGAAATAAAGGTAGAAGGAAATGAAATAAATGAATCACAAGAAAAAATA
>NW_006968498.1:0-723 GCF_000164805.1 Carlito syrichta | reverse complement strand
GAGGTGCCCATTTTCTGGTCATTCCTCAGGCTCAGTTGGGAGGATCACCAGAGAACAAGGTTTCGAGAATGATGGCAGTGAACGATGGTCAAGTCCTTGGGCCCCAGCCTAGGCCACAGAGCCAGAGCCTGTCTCCAAAAACATCAGAATCATACACATATTCTCAACTGCGTGTGGTGTGTTCACAGGGCAACTGTATTTAGAGTCAAGAAAAATGAAATTCAGGCAGAATAATTGTCCGGGTGAGGGATGTGTCCCTGGCCTTTCCTGGTGGAAGGTCCTCATTTCTGAGTTTGAGGGTCAGCCTGCCTGGGGCACATTTATCACCTCAGAGAAGAGAGCCAGCAGGACCTGGCCAGGGAGGCTTGGGTACTCCCACACCAAAGCCGGGGCAGTCATTGGGGGATTGGGGCCTGAAGGTCCTGAGATTGGGTGTTCTCACTATGTGGGGGGGTGGGGAGGGAAGGACTGAGGGCAGAAAGTTTGCAGGAGAATAGATTTATTTCTTTCTTTTTTCTTTCTTTCTTTCTTTCTTTCTTTCTTTCTTTCTTTCTTTCTTTCTTTCTTTCTTTCTTTCTTATTTCTTTTCTTTCCTCACTTGGTTGCCCAGGCTGATCTCAAACTACACAACCCGGGCCACACTCTCGGTCTGGGCCCCCAAAATTGCTGCAATCACAGGCTCTCTATTTGGTCAACAACCTAGTCTTCCTGCCTGGTCTTCAA
>NW_006968497.1:0-708 GCF_000164805.1 Carlito syrichta | reverse complement strand
TAAGCAGTGTGAGGCACCAAGCAGATGGTCACACACAGAGCCGGGCCTCAAGAAATGAAGGAGGTTCCTTTTCTCCACAGTCACGTAACATCTGTTGTTCTTTGGATTTTTAGTGACAGCCATTCTGACTAGGGTAAGATATCTCACTGTGGTTTTGATTTGCACATCTCTGATGATTACCGATGACAAGCATTTTTTCATGTGTTCATTGGCCATTTGTATGTCTCCTCTTGAGAAGTGTTTGTTCATGCTCTTTGCCCAGTTTTTAATGTTTTTTTTTTTTCATGATGAGTTGTTTAAGTTCCTTGTAGACTCTGAATAATAGTCATTTGTCAGAGGCACAATACATATATTTTCTCCCATTCTGTAGGTTTTCTGTTTACTCTGTTCTTTCTTTTGTTGTGCAGAATCTTTTTAGTTTGACCAAGTCCCATATGTCTATTTTTTGTTGCATTTGTTTTTGGGGTCTTCATCATAAATTCTTTCCCTAGGTCAATGTCTAGAAATGTTTTCCTAGGTTTTCTTCTTGGATTTTTATAGTTTCAGGTTTTACACTTAAGTCTTTAGTTCATCTTGAGTTAATTTTTGTACATGTTGAGAGGTGTCTAGTTTCATTCTTCTGCATATAGTTAACCGGTTATCCTGGCACAATTTATTGAATAGGGTGTCCTTTTCCATTATTTATTTTTGTTGGTTTTGTCAAAGACC
>NW_006968496.1:0-505 GCF_000164805.1 Carlito syrichta | reverse complement strand
CACCACCCCTGCCACCCAGCTCTAGGAGTCACCCTCAGGGATGAGAGAGAAAAAGACACTTTCCTCCCTGCCATTTGTGGGAGGTTTCAAGGTGGCCACCAGGCTAGTCTGTCCTTCACCTAAAACCACACATCCCAGAAGGCTTGCCTCCACCCATCACATTCGTGATCCATGGTAAAGACACGTGTGAGCTCATGGAACAGATGGCATCGAGTTAGGGTGGCCATCGGGCAAAGAGCGATTAAAGCAGTCTGGCAATGCCGCAGCCAGCCCAGGTTCTGGTAGCCTGGTCTGCCAGGTTCGGGCAGGGGGAGGACCCCTTTCTCCGATCCCTCCATTGTCCACTGCCCACGCAGACTTTTCATTGGGGAGCAACGAACGCCCATCATGACGCATGTGGGAGACGTATTTTTTGTTGCAGTAGTCCCCGTTGGCCTGGCTGGGGCACGGCAACATGATTGTGGAACCCAGGGCCTCAACCTGCATGGCTCAGGAGGTCCTCCCC
>NW_006968495.1:0-650 GCF_000164805.1 Carlito syrichta | reverse complement strand
TTAGAGTTGAGGTGGGGGCTTGCTATGGTGTCCAGCCTGTTCTTGAGCTCCAGGAGCCAGCTATTTTTCCATGTCTGGGAGACAGACGTGTGTTACTGGCTCTCACTGCCACCCTGAAGGCTTGAGAGTCACGACCTCCCTTTCCCCGAGCTGTCCCCTGGGAGAAGCGATCAGATTCACCCTGGGGAATGAGGTGGGTGGAGGGGTAGGTGCCCCAGCAGAGACACATGCCTGCACCAGTCTGGCCCATGGGGGAGGGTTTATCATGCGACCCCAGCCATCCTCTCTCGGGTCCTGGGTTGTCAGAAGTGAGTGAACCTCATGGGGGGACTCCAAGAGGGGTGTGGAGGCCGGGTAGGGACCTCACGTCAATCATCATGGCATTCTGGGATGCTGAGGTGAGTGGATGGCCTGTGCTCCTGTGTTCAAAACCAACCTGAGCCCCATGATGAAACCTCATCACTACAAGAAGTCAAAAAATGAGCCGATCATGGTGGCACACACCTGTAGTTCTGCACACTCGGGAGGCAACTTCAGGGGTTTCACTGGATCCCAGGTGATGTGGGCCATGATGTCCGAGAGCGACCCCTGCACTCTGGTCTTGGAGACAGAGTGGGACTCCAACTCAGAATAATTTTACTAACCACCAC
>NW_006968494.1:0-835 GCF_000164805.1 Carlito syrichta | reverse complement strand
TCATGGGCTGAGACGGGAAGACTGCCTGAGCTCTGCAGGTTGAGGCTCTGGGAGCCATGATCATGCCAGTGTGCCCCAGCCTGGCTGACAGAGACTCAGGTGACAAAAAAGATGCCTCACAGGTGCATCACAATGGGCATCCACAGCTCCCCAGGGAAAGGTACGCATGGGTGGGGGATGATGGTGTGATCAGAAGAGGAAGGGGCCCACCCCCTGCTCAAAGATGGCAAACCAGGAGACTGAAACCTGGTCTGGCCGTGGCATTCCCCACCACTTTGATTGCTCTGTGCCTGACAGCCACCCTAAATCGGGGCCGTCTGTTCCATGAGCTCACATATGTGTTTTCCATGGAGCATGAGTGTGGAGGGCTGAGGCAGGCCTTGTGGGATGTGTGACCAAAAGTGCAGGATGAACGTGCTCAGTGGCCACCTTTGAAACCTCCTGCGGGTGACAGGCAGGATAGTGTCTTTTCCTCTCCCATCGCTGAGGGTGAGTACTTGTGCTGGGTGTCAGGAGTGGTGGTGGTGATGATTATTATTATTTGAAGTCAGAATCCCTCTTTGTCACCCTGACCTGAGCGCAAGTGGATGCTCAAGGCTACCGAGGACTCTACTTGCCAGGCTCAGGTGATTCTCCCACCTTGGCTGCCCAGTGACTGGAACCACAGACCTGTGCCACCACGCATGGCTAATCTTTGGAATTGTTTTTCATAGCCAAGACGAGGTCTCACCCAGTGTCTTGCGCAGGTCTTGAACCCGCAGCCTCAGGCCATCCACTTGTTTCAGCTTCTGAAGGGCTGGGATACCAGGCTAAGCCCCTGAGCCTGGCCTGTGGA
>NW_006968493.1:0-731 GCF_000164805.1 Carlito syrichta | reverse complement strand
TTCTGCCAGTTTTGCAAATGTGCTTAGCAGATCTATCTATTATATATTTTGTTTGCTTAATGATATTTTCTTAGAAGCAGCAGTTCATTTTGCTCTCTGAAAGACTCTTGCTCAGATGCTGAGGTCAATCTGACATCTTTTTCTGCTTGTCCCCCAGGCTGAGAAGCCCCAGAGTGGACACTTGGCCCCTGATGGCTAATCAGAGTCATCCATCTCTTCAGCATTTATGATTGCCTTGAGAATGGGCTCATGACCCTCTTTGGGCCACGCAGTGTCTTCCTCAGGGCTTATGTTGGAGCTTTTAGGAAGGAAACATTTCTCTGGGACTATGAGCTTTAAGGAGCGAAGCCTTGGGCCATGGGATGATTTGCATGAGAGTAAACCAAGCGGAAGTTAGCAGGGCTGGATGTTGTGGTGTGGCCTGGCATGGCTGAACCTCAGGCTTCAGTGAAGCTGACTTTTGATTCTACTGCTGGAGTTTCTCAGTTACTTGAGGCAATGCTTTAGTGCTTAAGCTGGTTTGACTTGTGTTTCTGTCATTTGTAATCCAAAGAGTCCTGGTGGTTACAGTGGGATTGGGTAAAGGTGGGGAGTCATTTTAGTTATTACTTATGAATAATTTCTGCTCAAGTTGTTAGAGGGGCTATTTATGGGTCTGTGCTACTCCAGGAACCTATAGAATCTGTCATTCAAGTCATAGATTTTAGCCACTTGTTCTTGTTGAAGACAGG
>NW_006968492.1:0-660 GCF_000164805.1 Carlito syrichta | reverse complement strand
TTTGGATCAGCACATGGGCCGTACTTCAAGGTTGCCACATACTTGGAAACAAATCAAGTGTGAACAAAATTTCAAAAGTCTGAAATCATACCAAGCATCTTCTGAGACCACAGCAGAATACAAATAAAATATCATTATCAACAGGAACCTCCCAATACACAAATACATGGAAGTTTTTTTTTTTTTTTGAGTTGGAGTTTCACTCTGTCACCCAGATTGGAGTGCAGTGGCCACTCCTGGCCACCACAGCCTCGACCCACTGGGCTCTGGCGATTTTTCCACCTCAGCCCTCCGTGTAGCCAGAATTACAGGCGTGCTCTTCCATGCCCAGCTGATTTTTGATTTATTGTAGAGATGATGTCTCGCCAAGTTGCCCAAGTGGGTCTCGAACCCGCAGGCTCAGGCAATCCACTCACCTCAGCCTCCCAAAGGCACAGCTTTACAGGCTGAGCCACCGAGCCTGGCTTACATGGAAGTTAAACAATAATCTTTAGTATGTCTTCTGGATTAACCCAGAAGTTAAGTCTGAAATACAATGATTCCGAGAAACAAATAAAAATGAAGATGCAGCATACCCAAACCTCTAGAATATCATGAAATCAGTGCTGAGAGGGAATTCTATAGCATTTGGGCACCTATCAAGAAAATAGAAAGGTATCG
>NW_006968491.1:0-812 GCF_000164805.1 Carlito syrichta | reverse complement strand
CATACTGGAGTACGAGGTAACATGAATTCAGGGTTTAGATACAAAAATATCCGAGAGGATTACTTGTGACCTGGAACCTGGCATCAGACGTTCCAAGGATCTATATGGACTTGTATTGCCAGATTCTCGTTCATAACTATGAAGAGTGTCAGAGTGCTCCTGGAGTCCAGGAATGATTGATTCATAATATCCACATAACAATTAGCTCTAAAACATGAGGGGTGCTCAAAGCCCTGATCTTGTTTAGCCCTTAGCAAGAAACCCTCCAGATTTTCGGTATTGAGGACCCATGTAACCCGGATTACTTATTTATCCTTAGCAAGAGGCATTTAGTTTTCTGTATCTGAGGACTGCCATTTACCAGATTCCTCCATCATTCTCAGCAAGACTCTGAGATATTTCATCGTGATGTAGAACTCATGTTGTTTGGATATCAATAGAAAGACTCCCAGAAATTTTCTGGGGAATTGGAATCCAATATTTTTGGTTCCCTTGTACAAGACACCCTAAGAAAGTGGGAACATAGAATGCCAGATTCCTGATTAAACCTTATCAAGAGGCCCTGTAGACTTCTGCAAATGAGAACTCCCTGAATCCGGATTCCCTTTTCGTTCTCAGCAGTATGCCCTGATTGTCCCTGTCGGTGTGGAATCCAAAACTCTGTATACAAAAAGACAGATGCACAGAAGGTACCTAGGGAAGGGGAATACATGATTCCTTGTTATCTTTAAAAATACTTACTAAATATTTGGCAACTGCAAAACCCTCGGTCCTTCTCAAAATTAAAGGACAAACAGAAGTTTGAGAATTAC
>NW_006968490.1:0-721 GCF_000164805.1 Carlito syrichta | reverse complement strand
CCTCGTGGTGGAGCCCCGAGAGGGGTGTGGATGCTGGGCGTGGGGGCTCACACTGTCATCCTGGTGCTCTGTGATGGCAAGATGAGAGGATGACCTGAGACCACGGGTTTGAGACCAACCCGGGCACCTTGGTGAGACCTCAACTCTACAAGAAGCCAAAAACATGAGCCAAGAGTGATGATTCATGCCTTTCATTTCAGCCACTCTGGAGGCTGCAGCAGGAAGATCGCTGGAGCACAGCCGGTGGAGGCCATGGTGGTGGGCCCAGGCAACACAGGAAGACCCCGTTTCCACACCCATCCAAACAGGGGGCCTGGGTTCAAGGTGCTCACCATGCTGGACACTCTGGAGGCTGAGGCAGAAGGATCACTGGAGTCTGCAATTTAGAGGCTGGCGGTGAACGACAGTCATGTCTCTGAGCCCCAGCCTGGGCCACAGAGCCAGTTCCTGTCTCCAAAAACATAACATTCGCAACAGATTCTCAACCGCACATGGTTTGTTCACAGGGCGACTGGCTTTAGAGCCAGAAAATATGGCATTGGGGGGGAAAGTATCCCTGGGTGAAGGATGTGTCCGTGGACTTTGTCGGAAGGCCCTCATCGCTGAGTTGGAGGGTCATCTGCCTGGGACACATTTCTCACCTCAGAGAGGAGAGACAGCAGAAACACAGCCAGGGAGCCTCATTAGCTCCCACTCCAAAGTGGGGACAGCCATTTGGAGT
>NW_006968489.1:0-636 GCF_000164805.1 Carlito syrichta | reverse complement strand
ACTATTCGGCCTACTAATCGACCTATTATTTACTTCAGCACATCAGCCATCCTGTTAGTTGACATGCGGGCCAACTCATCAGCCAACAAGTAAAGTCACCTAGCTAACTCGTTAAACAACTAGGTAAGTCAGCTAGTTAACTCGTTTACCAAGTACTTAAAAGAGGTAGCTAACTCATTAACCGACTCATTAATTCGGCTAGCTATCTCGTTAGCCAACTAGTTAAGTCAGGTAGCTAAGTCAGCTAGCTAACCAGCTAGCTAGCTAAGTCAGCTAGCTAAGTCAGTTAGCTCACTAGTTAGCCAACTATGTAAGTCAGGTACTTAAGTCTATTAACTAACTAGCTAGCTAATTAGTTAAGTCAGCTAGTTATTCAGCTAGGTTAATTGTTAGCTAACTATTTAATTCAGGTAGTTAAGTTAACTAGCTAACTAGTTAAATCTTCCAGTTAAGTCAGTTACGGATGTAGTTAAGACACCTACCTAATTCAGCTAGTTAAGTCAGCTTCCTAATTAAGTCAGCTGGTTAAGACAGTTAGCTAGCTAGTTAGCTAAAGGATTAAGTCAGCAGGTTGAGTCAAGTAGTTAGCTAGTTAACTATCTGGTTAAGTCAGCTGATTGAGGCAGCTAGCTAGCT
>NW_006968488.1:2214-3523 GCF_000164805.1 Carlito syrichta | reverse complement strand
CGGCTCCCTCACCTGCCAACCGTTCAGCAAATTAGTTGTCTTACTCACCAAACAACAAGTCAAATAATTTGTCAGCTCGCTTACAAGCCAACAGAACTGCTAATCAGCTTCCCAGTCGACTAATTAAGTCAGCTCACCAGTTGGCTCACTCGCCAGCTGACTAGTTAAGGCAGCTCACCAATCATCTCACTCGTTGGCCAATTATTTAAGTCAGCTCACCGGTCAGCTCCCTTACCAGCCGACTTGTAAATTCTTCTGACCAGTCGTCTCACTCACCAGTCGTCTAAATTTGGCTGACCAGTCAGCTCACTCACTGGCCAACTAGTTGAGTCAGCTCACCAGTTGGCTCACTCACAGGCTGAGTAGTTAAGTCAGCTGACCTGTCAGTCAACTAGCCGGCCAACTAGTTGTCAGCTAACAATCGGCCGACTAGTTGGCAAACTTGTCAGCTGACAAGTTATCTCAGCTAACTAGTCGGCCGACTAGTTAGGCTAGCTAACTAATTGGCAAAGTAGTCAACCAACTACTTAGGTCAGCAAACCAGCAGACAAGTAGTTGACTGAGTTAACTAGTGTGCCAACTCGTCAGTCAACGCGTTGACCCAGCTAACTATGTGGCCAACTAGTGGTCCAAATTGTTAAGCCAGGTAACAAGTCGGCGGAGTAGTCAGCCAACCTGTTAAATGAGATAAGTAGTCAGCCAACTCATCAGTTAAGTTAAGTCAACTAGCTAACTCGTTAACCAAATAGTGAAGCCAACTAATTAACTCATTTCCCAACAAGTTAAAACAGTTGGTGAACTCTTTAACCAACTTGTTAAGTCAGCTATCTCATTATCCAAGTAGTTAAGTCAGCTAGCTAAGTCAGCTAGCTAAATAGCAAGCTACCTAAGTCAGCTAGCTCATTAGTTAGCTATTTAAATCAGATACTTAAGTCTGTTACCTAACTAGCTATTTATTAAATCAGCTATTTATTCAGCTAGTTAAATAGTTAGCCAACTATTTAATTCAGGTAGTTATGCCAGCTAGCTAACTAGTTATGTCAGCCAGTTAACTCAGCTAGCTAAATAGTTAAGTCAGCTAGCTAAGTCAGCTAGTTAAGTCAGCTTTCTAAATTAGTCAGCTGGTTAAGACAGCTAGCTATCTAGTGAGCTAATGGGTTAAATCAGCAGGTTGCATCATATAGTTAGCTAGATAACTAACTGGTTAAATCAGCTGATTGAGTTATCTATCTAGCTAGTTAGCAAACAGGTTGACTCAGCTGGTTGAGTAGGCTAGCTAGCTAGTTAGCTAAAGAGTTAAGTCAGCTGG
>NW_006968488.1:0-1226 GCF_000164805.1 Carlito syrichta | reverse complement strand
CTGGTTAGCCAGCAAGCTAGATATATAGCAAGCTAGTTAATTCAGCTGACCAGCAAGCAGGCCCAGCTATTTAAGTCAGCTAGTTAAGTCAGCTGGCTAGTCAGCTGGCTAGCTAGATAGCGAGGTAGTTAAGTCAGTTGGCTAGCGAGCTTGCTAGCTAATTTAGTCAGATAGTTGTCTGCTGACTAGCCAGCTAACTAGCTCGGTAGAGAGCTATTTACATCAGCTGGCTAGCCAGCTGGCTAACTATTTAAATCAGCAGGTTGTGCCAGCTGGCTAGCTGGTTAAGTCAACTAGTTAAGTCAGCTGGTTAGCCAGCTGGCTAGCTAGGTAGCAAGCTAGTTAAGTCAGCTGTCTAGCCAGCTGGCTACCTAGTTAGGTCAGCTAGTTAGTTCACCTGGCTTCCCAGCTGTCTAGCTAGGTAACTAGCTAGTTAAATCAGCTGGCTAGACAGCTGGCTAGCTGGTTAAGTCAGCTACTTAATTCAGCTGGACAGCCAGTTTGCTAGCTAGTGAAGTCAGCTAGTTAAGTCAACTGGGTAGCTAGTTGTTAGTTAAGCCAGCTGGCTAATCAGCTGCCTAGTAGGCTAACTAGATAGTTAAATCAGCTGGGTAGCCAGCTGTCTAGCATGTTAAGTCACCTTGTTAAGTTAATTCACTGGCCAGATGGTTAGCTACGTAGTGAGGAAGTTAAGTCAGCTGGCAAGCCAGCGGACTCTGTAGGTAGGCAGCTAGTTAAGTCTGCTGGCTAGCCATCAGGCTATCTAGTTATGTCAGCTAGTTAAGTCAGGTGTCTATCCAGCTGTCTAGCTAGGTAGCTAGCTAGTTAAGTCTGCTGGCTAGTCAGCTAGCTACTTCGTTAAGCCAGCTAGTTAAGTCAGCTGACTAGGCTACTGGCTAGTGTGGTAGCTATGAAAATAAGTAAGCTGGCAGGCCAGCTGGCCATCTATTTGAGTCAGCTAGTTTAGCCAGCTGGCTAACCAGCTTGCTAGCTAGTTAAGACTGCCTTTGATGTCAATTGTCTAGCCAGCTGGCTAGTTAGTTAGAAAAGCTTGTTACTTCAGATGAATAGTCAGCTGGCTTGCTAGATATTTCAACAAGTTAAATCAGTTGCCTTGCTAGGTAGCAAGCTGGTTAAATCAGCTTGATATGTCAGCTAGCTAGCTAGTTAATTCAGCTAGTTAAGTCAGCTAGATATATGATACCTAGCTAGGTAGCCAGCAAGTT
>NW_006968487.1:0-8263 GCF_000164805.1 Carlito syrichta | reverse complement strand
CCCACCCATTCCCCTGTTATACCAGGATCCCCCTACCTCGTGGCGCCTGCCTCTGCCCTTAGCCCTGGTTCTGCTTAGAGGCTGCTCAACCCGCATCTGGGTCGTGTGCCTCCACAACCTAGACCCTACATGGCCCGGAAGGAGTGGTGTCCCCTCTCGCACACCACGGGCTCGTCTTTGAGTACCCTACCGCCTGAATCCAGGGTTAAGCCCCGAAAAAAGAAACCTAAGCTGTTTGCTGGAAACTCGCTGGCGGCAGCGACTAGACCTCTGCAAGGATCTCTCTTCTCAGCCGCAATTATACCCTCCTGCCTCCCCCACCTGAGGAGGTCATCAGTCCTCGGAAATGGATGGCATCCAGGATCCCCAAGGAGATCAAGGGCAGGGCCCAAGAAGACCCCCAAAAGATTATGAAATGGAGGATGACACCAAAGAGCAGGAGGTCAACAAAAGTGTCCACCTTAAGAAGGAGGAAGTGTTATTGACATCAAGGACCCTAGGTACCCAGGAAGAACTCTCTTCCTTGGGGCCATGCCCTGGGTTTTTGGAGGGACACCTCCCTTGCTCATCCTCAAAAACGAATTTTGTGAGAAGGCCCAGGTTTCTCTGAAGAGCTGCTTCTGGGAAGAACATATCTATCATGGTGCCCACAGCTGTGATGGGGAGTCCCGCCTCTTGGGACAGATGCTACCATGCTCATGGACCCAATCCCAGGCTTCTCCTGGCAGTTGGAGAAACTCACCAAGGAAATGCTAGAGTGTCCAGCTCTCCAGGCTTGCTGATATTGCTGAAACTGTAGGAGATGCAGGGCACCAAGCCATCAGATATTCTGCCAAGGAGCTCTTCCCTACCCAGAGATGCCAGTCATAGGCCCTGGCAAGGACAAGGTCGATTCCACTGCTTCTGCTACCTCCATAGTCACTGTCATGGGATAGAGGTGTGCTATCTCCACAAACCCAATGTCTCTGCATGACTGTTCAGAAAGAGCTAGGCTCCTTGCAGAAGGACAGTATCAAATATTTGCAGGATAAGAATATCAAGAAATATCAAACCCTTGAATTATAAGACAGAGGCTTTGGAGGATAAAACAGAAATCATGGCAAATGGCAGTGCCACTTAATCTCTTGTTTTTATTGACACCTGCTGGAACGAGCACTGACATCCTGCCTTTGGTCACTTGTACTTTGCTGGTCTCAGCTCCTCCTAGAAACATTGACTTGGCCCACCTTGGTGCTGGTTCTACTATGGTGCTTGCCTCTCTGCCTCCTAACCCCATACCCATCTCCTCCAAGTCTCATTCCTGCAGAAGGAGTTCCCAGACATCCATGTGTGTAGAATCCCACCTGTCTTTTACCCTCCTCACCCCTCATCCCATCCACTCTACCATGACCCGTTACCCCTGGCAATCCTGAATTCCACAGGATTCTTTTCAATCATCTTAGTTAATACATCTGCTCTCTTGACCTTGCCACCCACTTCAGAACCTTGGATCATTTACATTGACAATACTCCATCATCTAAGGTTGAGACTCTCAAGTCCACTACCAACTCCAGGATGACTGCACTCCCATTTTCTCTATTCTAACTTAAGGGCAGTGCAGTGACACCCTGATAAGTCATCAGTCTGCATCTGCCCACCTGTATTTATTTTCTTCAGTCCCACTCTAACCCTTAGCCATCCCTTTGACTGGAAAACTACCCATTAGTCCAAATGTAGGACACCCAATGGGCAACAGCAAGGCCCTTAGTGTCCTGTTTTGACAAGACTTCTTATCATGGTTCCTCTTGAAATCTCTACTCTAGTGAGCAGCACCTCTGCATCATCATTATCCAAGCCAACCTTTGACTCCAGTGTTGTGGATACCTACGCTTATTCCAAGGCTATCAGCTCAGTCTCCCCCTGTATCCAGGAATGCTCCTCCATTCACACAGAACACCTGAGTCCCCATTGCTCAACATGGGGAGCACAGCACTTTGGAGCTGTAGTAGGCCCTCTATTCTTCCTTTCAGTAGAAACACTCGTGAACCAATCTGCTAGGTTCTTTATTCTGACCAGCATTGTTGATATAATACTAGTATTTGGAAACTCTTTGTAAAAGCAACTGTGCATACAATGTAAGGAGGAAAACTAGCCCACTGGGGCACTCGCCACCTGCTAAGAGCATCAGAAACCACCATTCCATGGATGACTCCTCTCTTAGATCTCTTTAAATAATGGGAAAGTCTCTCTCCACAAACAATATCCACAAAAGAACTTTGGTCCACAAGAAAAGTACTCAGTTCCTTTGATGTACACTAAACCTGCTCTAATTACATAAGTCAGAGGCCTAAAACCTCAAGAGTTGAGTGTGCACATGTGTAAGAGTATATGTGTGTATGGAAGACCATGGAGCAGACCGGTATAGTTAGAAGCCACTGTAGTTGAGACATTCCACCACAGAGAGTAGAAGAGTCCTGTGTGTACCATAAGTTGGGCCTTGTCAAGCTTGACTGTGAACTGAAGACCCAAACCCTGGGCCAGATCTCTCTAGTCTTGAGACTGAGAGAATTGTCACTACAGTTTAGAGGTTCTCCTCTTCCTCTTACAGATTTGACTCATTGGCTCCTTATCTTTCCCATATGCAATGTATACAAAAACTTTGTTCTTGTTAATCTGAAAAAAAGAAAAAAGGAATATGTGGATTCTTGGAAAGCATCATTGTGAAAAAGATATTAAAGTGCTTAAAACAATATAAATTATTAAAACAAAATAAAAATGTAAAAAACCTAGGAGTAGTCTTTTTACTCCTGTATTCCTAGGCTTAGCGAGGCTGAGGTAAGAGGATGCCTTGAGCTCAGAAGTAGAAGACTGCAATAAATTATAATCAAGCCACTGTTCTTCAGTGTGTGCCACACAGAGAGAAACTCTGTGAGACAATTATACCAAAAAATAAAAGTTCAAAAGAGAGAAAAAGAAACAGCAACAATTCTGCAACCTGACATTAGAAACTAGCAAAAAAAGTTGATTTAGAGTGAAACTCTCAAAAGTAATCAAACTAATGAGAAAAACAAACAAACCGACAAAAAACCTAAAAATCACAACATAAAAACAGCAAAACAGAGGAAGCCACCACAGCAATGATAACGTAATCTGACAATTGACATAACAGCATCAAGCAAATACACAAATAAATAAAAACAAAACTAATGTAAAATATGACAGGAAAATGAACAAACAGAGCAAATCCCATGGTGAAAACATTGCAAGCTGACCTTTGGATTAAATATAAAAATCGATTTACAGATAAACTCTCAAAAGAAACCACATCAATATATACAAACAAAAAATAAGTAAATAACACAACAATAAAATGGCAAAACAAGAGAAACCACCATAGCAATGATAACACAGCTGGAATTTTGGACCTAACAAAAAAATTCCTCTAGAGAGAAACTCTCAAAAACAATACCACCAATAAGAAATATGAAATCATCAAAAAATGACAAAGAAATTAACAAAAGTAACAATAACACAAACCATACTATGGAGGTTACAGAAAAATCAATTTAAAGAAAAGAATCAGAAAAACATATAACAATTGTTCTTTTTTAAATCCAGTCCTCTTTTGATGGGCAGCATGGTTGCTTCCAGGATTCTTGCTATTGTGAACAATGCTGCGATAAACATACGTGTCCAGGTATCTTTTTTATAGAGTGATTTGAGTTCTTCAGGATATATTCCCAGTAGGGGAATTGTGGGGTCATATGGGAGGCTGATATTTAGAGCATTTAGGAATCGCCACACTGCTTTCCACAGAGGTTGCACTAGTTTACACTCCCACTAACAGTGTAGAAGTGTCCCCTTTTCACCACACCCTCTCCAGTAGCTGTTATTTTTTGAGTTGTTGATAATCGCCATTCTGACTGGAGTTAGGTGGTATCCCAGTGTGGTTTTAATCTTCATCTCCCTGATGATTAGTGAGGTTGAGCATTTCTTCATGTGTCTGTTGGCTGCTTGAATGTCTTCCTTTGTGAAGTGTCTGTTGATATCTTTTGCCCACTTTATAATGGGGTTGTTTGTTTTTTTTCTTTTCAGCATGTTTGAGTTCCTTGTAGATCCAGAATGTTAAGCCGTTGTGGTACATATACACGATGGAATACTACGCGGCCATAAAAAAGAACAAAATCATGAATTTCGCAGCAACCTGGATGGAACTAGAGTCTATAATACTGAGTGACCTCTCATAGAAACAAAGATCCGAGTATCACGTGTTCTCACTCATATAATGGACCTTGAACATCCAATGTAATACTATGAGAAAATGACTGACGGTACTGGGAAACTATGGGGTGGGGGGGAGATGGGATTAACAGTAGCATATATCTGTCTGGGGACGGGGAAACACCTTTTATCAACAGGGTGCCTGAATGAAACGTAACTGTATACCTAACCCTTAACTGTACCCCACAACATCATAATAAAAATAATGATTTAAAAATTGTTCTGTAGGATTCCTTCTAAGATTTGCGATAATGCCCTTCTGAAGAGTTATCTTTCCAAGTAATTGTTCTTTTTATGAACACAACAGGAGTGATTCTGGTCATTGAGCATAGAAGAGGGTAACTGACATCATTGTTTGTTTAAAGTCCCTGCCTTCCAAACAGTTCAGTGGCCATATTGGCTCCTAGTGCAAAAATTACAGGTAAGGAGAAGCGGTGGGAGCCTACATTGTGCCAGGGGGGCACAAGGAGGTATGAGTAAGGGGACAAAATATTACCAAGCTCAAGTACAAGGGTCAGGGAAAGGATTCAAATTAGAACCAGAAAAAAATGGGGTCACCTATAGGGTCAGGTCAAGAAGGGCCCCAAATGGGAAGCTTTCATTGCCTGCTCATGCTGGGAAGAGAGTACACCCATCTTCTGGCTCCTGGATATTTTGGCCCTTTGTCATTACATCTTGAGCCTTGGCCTCAGACCTATCTGACCTTTGGCTGCTGATCATGAGGTGCCCTTCCAACTCTCATTTTTTACTTTCCATTGCTTAGTGATAAATCAAAGCAAGTTCTTTTGTCTTCAGTGAATACGTGGCTCCAAATAGGAGACAACAAATTACACCCTCCTAAGTGCTTTCATTTTCCCCAGTGGTTAATCCAGAGACAATGAACTTGCTGTGCATCTCCTATAGTTCAGCCCAGTCACTGCAGCCGAAACATCAGCCCTCTCATATCTGAAATGTGCCCAGTGACATGTCAGCCCTTCAACTACCAGCTGAGGTGAGGTGTTCACTGACACATTGTGGGGATTGGATCAAATCCGGATGTGACCTTTACTGTGGGCTTTCTAGGACTGTTGCAGGCACAATCTGTGGGTTACATTTCCCAGTAGATGACCATAAAAACACAGGCTGAAGCGATGTCCTGAAGGAGGACAAACCAAAACCTAGGCAGGGCAGCTCAGGGAACCTAGCAGTGATCAAGTTTGACTGGAGACCATCTTCCATCTGATGCAAGAAAAGCTCTTGGGCACACACCACTGTTCTAGGGCCTCACCTTGTTCACCCTTAGATCTCTGTGCTGGTGAGTTCCTGGCTGCTGCCTGTACTCAGGAAAGGAGTGTCAGCAACCACTTGGGCCAAATCATTGCTCTTTAACTGATGGCAAATCTCTGCAGATGAAGAAATCTAGCAGGTGGGAATGAGCAGCTTGGGAATGGGATCTGAGCAGTGTACCAGGAGGTCCACTGCCTTGTGGAAACCCCTCTAGAGAACCACAGCAGAATCTCTGGGACTTGGGGAATTAGAAGTGGCCAGTGAGGAAAAGTCATGATGGGTGCTGGGGAGATGGGAATGAAAAGAGCTCCAAAGCATAGTCTGCTAGAAAATGAATGCATTAGGGAAGAGAAGCATTTCAGACCCACTTCAGAAGGAGGTGGCTTCAGGAAGGGGCTCTGAAGGCACACTTGGAGCTGGAGTCCAAAAACTGGGGGGCTTTTACCCAAACCCAGGGTGACAGAGGCACAGACAAATGTTTGGATATGTGTGTGTGTCTATGCTGTGTCGGTCTAGGGAGTGAGGCTGATTGAAGCCTAGACACGAAAGTCATGGGTCTCAGGAGCCTTAGAGTTAGATCAGGGAGTACCAGATGAAGGGGCCAACACAGGTCACAGCACAAAAGACAAAGATGATAGAAAAGTTAAAATTCCCAGTGGGCAAGAATCATTAGAAAGAGGAAGAAGACGTAGGCATGCTGATACTGCCCAGACAGAAGTGAAGCTGAAGGGCTGAAGCCTGTAAAGAGAACAAGAAAGTTTGAGCAGAGGAGGGTGTCTAAATTCCATACTTGGTGCAGTGTGAGAGTGCAGGGTGGACATGTCCTGGCATAGCAGATTCCAGAGGGAGAGCCAGTGTTTACCAGAGTCTGGTACCCAGCTGGGAGAGTTTAGGGCAGCTAGCTCTTTAATAGAGATCTGGGTGAGCAGTTGCATCACTTTTTGGCTGGGTGAGGGGCGCTGTGGAAATGTCAAGTCTTTACCTCTGTTCTATAAGTCAGCTTCCCACTGAGCTTGACATTTAGCAAGACTCAAGGAGATGTGGTCGCTAGACAAATGATCTAGTCCCCAGCAGGGACTGAATGGGAATGCAGACTTTAGAAAGGAGAGGGAATCATGGGCCTATAATGCCTGTAAGATGTCAGAGACAGTGTGCAGCCTTAAGGATGGTGAACACGAAGCGGAGATGATGGGCATCTAGCACTAAAGAGCATAGACATCAGAGAGACAGAAAAAAAAACAGTCAAGAAGAAGGAAAGACAAGTGGAGAAAAGAGTCCTTTTGCCCCAATCCCCCACAGTTCTGTGGGGTGCCTGCAGCCCTGATGAATCCCAGAGGTTGCAGGTTAAGGGAATAAGAGCTTGTAAGAACTTGGAGAATGCAGAGCACCAAACAACCAAGAAATGTAGGAGAAGGAATGACAGCATGAATTTTTCAAACTCAGAAAAACGGAGGACATGGGTGTTGTGGAGGGGGTTGGAGAGGCCGGAAGCTGTGGGTTGTGCAGGGCCTCTGTGAGGCTGCTTCACATGTCAGAGGCTTACTCTGAGGCTGCAGAGTTTCCCCTTTCTTCTGTCCCAATTAAAATTGGCCTCTTCAAGTCTTTCTTCTCTGTGGACCTGTTCTGGCCCTAGTTCTTTTCCTGCCTCAGTATTCACAGAGGACATTTATGGTCTGTTCCTGGTTAGATTCCTCTCCAGTTCAGAAATGTTTCCTCAAGTCATCCACAGGTTAAACTTCTTCCCCATGGAGCTTCTGCCTCTGAGGCAGTAGGTTCTCACACAACCCAGAAACCCACTCCAGATTTTTACCCCTGAGACATTCCCCTTTCCTGCACTCACGCAGCCTCATAGCTCTCAGCACCTCAAACCCCATGAAGATGCCCTCCCCTTCTCAGGGCTTTTCTCCAGATTGAGAGCTCTCTTCTCCCAGTGCAGCTTAGAGCCTCACCACAACATGAACAGTAAGTCACCCCAGAAACAGCCATGCAACCACACTCAAGCTAATACGATTTTATTTTTGCCTTTTCAAGACCCTTGTCTGTGTGGGCAAACCTATCTGGTGAGAAGAAAGCCATGAGGAAAATTGCCCTGCAGTGGTTGTGAACAACACAGGGCCATGGTCAGTTTGGCAAGCCAAGCAATCCCATGTTTGTTTAATCCAAGATGCTTTTCATAAGGTACACAATGTATAATTCATAATTCAGTCATCATCTCTGAACTTATTTTTCTAATTCAATGTCTCCATTCACAAATAATTATTATGCTTATTTATGCAATTCATTTGGCATATTGCATCAGCATTTTACAGTAAATAGATCACATTTCTTTCAGATTTTCTGACTAGAGCACAGATATTTATCATAAGATATGAAAAATAAAATCAGTAGTTCATTTCTTCAGTTATTATGTTAACAGAATTTTTCCATTTGCAAATAATCCTTGTACATATACCGGAATCATTTGGCATATTGCATCTGAAAATGTCCCTGGAACACATTGTTCTCTCACGCCTCCAATAAGATTCAAGAAGCCAAGAATTGAGAAAAAAGAAGTTTATTTGTGAATTCAGAATTCAGGGATACAAGCCAGTATAGATACCACAGACAACTCAGCATCTCAAATTTTGTAGTTTGTATTCATAAGCATAAGCATTGGCATTTGCTACTGATTAATATCAAACTACTAACTTACAAAACATTGTGTGATATTCCAATTGTTATTGCATTTTGTCAATA
>NW_006968486.1:0-649 GCF_000164805.1 Carlito syrichta | reverse complement strand
CTGGACTCCAGCCATCCTCTCACCTCGGCCTCCCAGAGTGCTGGGATTCCAGGAGTAGGCTGCAACACCAGGCTTTGTGGTTCATTTTCAAAAAAGGATAGAGGCTGTGCTAGGGCTTAAGCCATGTCATCCCAGCACTTAGGGAGGTCGAGGCCAGCAGCTGGCCCTATCCCATGGGCCAAGACCCACATGGGCACCTCGGTGAGACAACATATCTACTCTTCATCCCAAATATGTCAGGTGTGATGGCACGCATCTGTCATTCTGGCTCCTGGGAAGGCTGAGGAAAGGTTCATCACAGTCTGGTAGGCCGAGGGAGTGAGTCACTGCCCTCGAGCCTGGGTGATGTAGTGAGTCTCCAAGTCAACAAAAAAAGGAAAAAAAGAAGAGCATCCATTTGTGTTTGGAGCTGGGATTATTGTGAAGACAGAGATCATTTGGGAAGGAAGCCCCAGCCTTGGGCATAGAGTTCCTGAAAGACTGGATTGGCAGACATTTGGGCTGTGGCTTTGGGGGGCTGAGGCAGGAGACCACTGGAGCCTGGGAGTTTGAGACCAGCATGGGCCAAATAGTGAGACCTCGTCGCTCCCCAGAATGCAAACACTGGAGTCACATGTGGTGGCGCCTGCTGTCCCGGTTACATGGGCTG
>NW_006968485.1:0-567 GCF_000164805.1 Carlito syrichta | reverse complement strand
CAGAAAATCTTGGGTGAAGGCAGGCCTCAGTGAGAGTGTTGGCTCCAGCACAGAGTTCAAGTCCAGGCCAGAAGACCAGAATGTCAACCAAATGGAAAGCCTGTGATCGCAGCAGTTTGGGAGGTCCAGGCTCAGAGAATGGCATGAGTTGTGTGGTTTGAGAGAAGCCTGAGCAACCTAGTGAGGAAAGAAAAGAAAGAAAGAAAGAAAGAAAAAGAAAGAAAGAAAGAAAGAAAGAAAGAAAGAAAGAAAGAAAGGAAGGAAGGAAGGGAGGAAAGAAGGAAGGAAGGAAAGAAGGAAAGAAGGAAGGACAAAAGAAAAAAAGAAAGGGAAGAAAGAAAGAAATCCATTTTCCTCGAAAATTTGTGCCCTCATTCCTACCGCCTGGTGCCCCCACATGTGGAGGTTCCCCAAGCTCAGCACATTCCAGCCACAAGTCCCCCAAAGGCTGCCATTGCTATGGTGCAGGAGTTCCCG
Source organism: Carlito syrichta (assembly GCF_000164805.1). Classification (NCBI taxonomy): domain Eukaryota; kingdom Metazoa; phylum Chordata; class Mammalia; order Primates; family Tarsiidae; genus Carlito; species Carlito syrichta. The sequence goes on along the minus strand of NW_006968485.1, from coordinate 90 downwards.
AGTATCCCTGGCCGGGTTCCATCCAGCTCTCCTCTTTGATTGGAGATGTGCCCCAGGTAGGTTGACAATATGACTTGGGAATGAGGGCCT
>NW_006968484.1:0-690 GCF_000164805.1 Carlito syrichta | reverse complement strand
GAAGGTCCTTCATTGCCGAGTCAAGGATCAGCCTGTCTGGGGCACATTTCACACCTCGGAGAGGAGAGCCGGCAGGAACCACCAGGGAGTCTTGGGAACTTTCGTATCAAAAGCGGGGGCAGCCACTGGAGTGGTTGATGCTGAAAGATGCCAAACTTGTGGGACATTCACATTTTGGGGTGGAGACGGAATAGGGCAGAATATTTGCAGCAGAATGGCTTTCTTTCTTTCTTTCTTTCTTTCTTTCTTTCTTTCTTTCTTTCTTTCTTTCTTTCTTTCTTTCTTTCTTTCTTTCTCTCTCTCTCTCTCTCTCTCTCTCTCTCTCTCTCTCTCTCTCTCTCTTTCTTCCTCCCTTCCTTCTTTCTTCCTTCCTTCCAGCCGACCTTGGGAGACCCTCACATGTGGGGGCATGGGGGGAAGGACTGATGGCAAAAGTTTTGCAGGACAATGGATTTCTTTCTTTCCTTCTTTCTTTCTTTCTTTCTTTCTTTCTTTCTTTCTTTCTTTCTTTCTTTCTTTCTTTCTTTCTTTCTTTCTGTCTCTCTCTCTCTCTCTCTCTCTTTCTTTCTTCCTCCCTTCCTTCCTGCCGACCTTGCGAGACCCTCACATGTGGGGGCATGGGGGGAAGGACTGATGGCAGAAGTTTTGCAGGACAATGGATTTCTTTCTTTCCTTCTTTCTTTCTTTCTT
>NW_006968483.1:0-2428 GCF_000164805.1 Carlito syrichta | reverse complement strand
CCACCCACCAGGTGTTTCCTCAAGTATGAGGAAGGACGATCCCGAAATTATCTCACTGTTCCTCATGCTTGGATAATATTCCTCAAAAGCGATCAACAATTCTAATATCATAGTATTCTAATAATCAATAACTTCTAAAACTTATGCATACACAACACCTAATGACCAACTTAAATCCTAATCCCTTTCTATTTTATGAGAATTCTACACACTATAGAAACTCTTAATTGTAGCCCAAACCAGTGCATAAAGAATGTGGCCCAGTCAAAAGATCATGCTGGACCGTTTCTAGGAACAATTGATTACAATCTCTTAACAAAATGGCTGTTCTAAAATCCTATATATCTATTTTAACTTCTATAAAAATTTCCAACTCCTAATCCTAATATAGAAAGCTGATAATCAGCAATAAAGCTTCTAAAAATAAAACCCAAATATATACTTTAAATTGTATTAAAGCCAAAACCACAAAAGTAGAAAATAGAAACAATGAAATTTCTAAAGTTAGCTGTGTTCTTATTAAACCTCAAAATATCATGTTTGATCATGCTTGAACTGACATAATTCACTGACGTAGTATCACCTATTCTACAATACTTTCTATGAATAAAATAAATTCAATTTCTATAGTAAGTAGAAAATCCCAACACTAACTGTAGTTTAAGTGGGTTTAAAAGTATGCAGCCCAGTCCAAAGTACACTCTGGACCCTTAGGAATGCGGCCCAGACCAAAGTTTGTGCTGGGCCATTTCTGGTAACTCTAGATAATCATCTGTACCATCTAAAGTTGAAAAGAGCTCTCCACATATATACTAATTTTACAAATATACTTTTAAATCTTATAAAGAAGCTTGTACCGAATATAAGGCTCCCAATGTGACCTGAGTTTGAACTGTGTTAAGTTTAAAGCCGAATCCGCAGTCTGTGAGAAACAGGAACAATGAACTCCTAAAGTAAGCTATGCTTGTCATACTCTCAGAGCTTCATGCCTAGACCATCAAAGTTCCTTCTAATGAGACGTGCTAAATGGCAAAAAGGGAGGAAGGAATGGGTCAACAGCTCCTGAACACATTCTAGTAGTCTCAGGCTCCACAGCCCACCTTGATTCCTAACGTTCAGGTGGGGATCCGTGATCAGCTCCTAACATCTCCCCCTTTTTTATTTTTTAGCAAGAACCCATGGAACTCGGTGTTGAGCTGAGAAATACTTTTCTTCAGCACTTTGAAAATAATTGGAAGAAGGCATAGCAACGCAAGAATCACTGTCCCGCAAATTCACACATTAATGAGTATAGACATCAATAACTTTTGGTTGACAAACGATGAGACGTTATTAAATACATAACTAGCCAATTCAGAGGGCCAAAACTGCTTTTCAACCACAGCCATATCCTGTATCTCTTGATGTAATTTAGTAAGGTCTATACTCTAGTCTGAATGATTCCAAATTCCAAGAATATGATTTCTTATTTTGTCCTAAGTGTGGACAATCTTACTTATCCCCAAAGGAGTGAGGCGAATCCACTTAAACTCAGAGTGACATCAGAGAGCCAATTTTATCTTTAAAGTCACAAGCTCTTGCCCTACTGCTAAAACTGCCTCTTCCAAAGCATTAACTTTACTTTCTAACTTTTGATCTATAATCTCCTGAGTAGTTAATGCAATAGAAATATTTTTAGATAACTGATCAGCAAAGGTAGCTGTACGAACTTCCTTAGATAGAGCTACAGTTGATACTGTTACTGAAGTAGCAATAGCTATCAATGCTGTAATTCCTAAAATCAAAGTAGCCAAAAATATTTTGTCTTCCTAAAAGAGCATTAACCGCATACAATGTCTGTAAACCATATTCATCATACCAATGAGTTGACAAATGTAATGGAATCATTAAGTAAGGAGGTGGTCTGAGTATAACAAATCTTATAAGAAGCATCAGTTAAAGAATTAATGTACATTGTTTACAAGACAAATTATAAACATCATTCGGATGTTTTAGGGTCAATGATTGGTAATCGTTCCAAGCCAAAAATACATAAGGAGACTGTAGGCAAGCTCTTATTGTATAGTGTTGAACTCCCCCGCGAGGTTGGAACAGAACAACTGTCTTGATGGCAACAACAGCTCTCCACAAATTGGGCTGAATAATTTGTTTGTTTCTAATGAGAGTCATTAAAACTGGAGTTACCCATCCATTAGTATGCCATATAGCATGGATGGGGTCTTCCCCATTTAGCCTTGTAGTATACAGTAGTAGATTGAGACCCCAGTCACTAATAGTTAATCTTTCATGGGGTATAAAATAGTCCACTTTAGAATTATAAAAACAGTCTCTCTACTTTGGATATCCAGTATCACGTTGAATAAGCAACCAGTCTTTTTCAGTGTTATTGAAAAAACAAACAGGCATGTTGTAGGGTGGTGAAGTTTTT
>NW_006968482.1:36543-36983 GCF_000164805.1 Carlito syrichta | reverse complement strand
TCAGTAAAGTTTTAGGATACAAAATCAACATACACAGATTTATATATGCCAACAGGGAATAATCTGGAAATAAATTAAGAAAACAATTCAATTTCAATAGCTACAAAAAATATGTAAAACACTCAGGAACTAATTTAACCAAAGAAATAAAATGTCTAGAAAAAATCAAGAAAAGGAAAAATCAAGAAAAAACATAACCTGTGATTAAAATAATTATAAATAATACACAAAAAAGGAAAGATATTTGATATTCATAGATTGGGAGCATTAATATTGCTAAAAGGTCATACTACCAGAGCAATTTACAGATTCAGAGTAATTCCTATCAAAATACCAATGGCATTTTTCATAGAAATATAAAATTTTTTACTTATAAATGCTATATGGAACCATGAAGGACCATGAATAGCCAAAACAGTCTTGAGAAAAAAAGAACAAAG
>NW_006968482.1:34141-35092 GCF_000164805.1 Carlito syrichta | reverse complement strand
CTGTAAGAAAGGAATTGGCAGTTGAGGAAAACTGCTAGGGGAGGAAAGGGCATGACTCATCAACAAGGGTACCTGCATAATCAATGTTTGTATACCTAACCCTGAATTGTACTCCAAATCTTTATAATAATAAGACAAGCTCGACATCACTAATCATTAGAGAAGTGAAAATCAAAAACTGCTTTCATCTCACTCTAGTTAAAATGGCTGTTCCATCAAAAATATGGAATAAAGGATACTGGTGAGGATGTGGAGAAAAGCGAGTTCTTATATACTCCTAGTAGGAATGTAAATTAGTACAACCATTGTGGAAAATTGTATGGAGGTACTTCAAAATCCGAAAATAGAACTGCCACATGATTCAGCATTTCTACTATTAGGTGTATATATATATATATATATAAATGAGCAATAGTTATATTGGACCGATATCTGCACCTCCATGTTAATTGCAGCACTATTCACAATACCTAACATATGGAATCAACCTAAGGGCTCATCAGTGGAAGAATAAAGAAAGAAAATGTGGTATATGTACAAAATATAATGCTATTCAACCATAAAAAGAATAAAATCCTGTCATTTGAAGCAACATGGATGAAACTGAAAGTCCATCCATGAAATAAACCAGGCACAGAAAGACAAATGTCACATTTTTATTCATATGTGGGAGCTAAAAATGTGGGTATTATGGAGGAGATTAGTGGTTGCCAGAGTCTGGGAAAGCTAGGGGAGAGGAAGGAATAAAGAATGATTGATTAATGGATACAAAATACAGTTTGATAGAGAAAGTAAGACCTAGTGTTACAACCAATTATGCATTTCAAAATTGCTAGAAGATAATAATTTGACTGTTCCTAGCATAGAAATTAAATATTTAAAGTGATGAATATCCCAATTATGCTGGTTTGATCTTTACATGTTATATGACTGTATCATGTACCCTGAAAA
>NW_006968482.1:30037-33145 GCF_000164805.1 Carlito syrichta | reverse complement strand
TTCATACCAGGAGCTCTTAATTTTTTATTGTTGAATTATATTCATTTATTCATTCTCCCATTGATGAAGATTTAGTTTCAGTTTGATTATTGTAAATAAAAACTCTATAAACATTTTTGTGCAAGATTGTGTGTGTGTACATGATTTTATTTATCTTGAATAAATACACAGTGAAATAGTGACATAAGATAGATCAATGTGTATGTTACAAGAAATGGCTGAATGGCTTTCTAAAGTGTACCATTTTACACTCTCATCAGCAATACAGTGGAGTTTAGGTGCCATAAATTTTTGCTAAAATTTAGTGTTGTCAATCTTCTGACTGTTACCTACACTGGTTATGTTACCGTCTATTGGTATTGCTCTTTCAAGGCATTAGTTTGCATAATGAGTGCTGCATGGGAATTTAGTTCACTAATTAAAATGCAATAGCAGATCATAACACACTCATAAATAGTGACGAGAGAGACAAAAGTGTCAGCAGAAATGTTCAAATGAGGTCTTGCATCCAAAAGAGAAAAGAATTTTATGCCTTCATACATCTAGAATTACAGAGTTACATCGAGTTTAGTTAGTTGCTTACTTTGTTTGCTACTCCCATAGTACCTTGTGCCGGTTTCTCATTAACACACTTCTTGCTATTCAGTGTAGTTTAATTTCCAGCATACTATACCAGTATCTTGTGCAGTAGTTAGATTCTAAGGTGAAATGCATAAAACAAGAGCATACAGTGAAAGTAATAAAAGCACAGAATTAACAGTAAGACTCTGTTAATAACATATCTCATTGGAGATTACCACCCTTAATTATTCAATACAGCAGATTTTCCACCAATGCAGCAACAAATTACTATTTTGTGAATTGAGAACCATATTATGTAGTTGGCTCATACTTAGGACACAATAAAAAGTTGCAAAAACTGTGTGTTTATGTTTGTGAGTGCAAATTCAGTGCAGACTTCATTTTGAGTCTTTGAAATATAGGTGTCATGTCCCCCTTTGAGACACACAGAAACAGATTTTAGGGACTCAATTAATTTTCCCTCAATCGCTCAGTTACTAATTGTCATAAAAAGTAGATATTGAACCCAAGTGTTTATATCTCAAATCATTTGCATCAAACTATTGTTGAGTTCACAACAATGAAAAAAATGTACACAGGCAGAAGGCAAAATAAAAATACTAATAAATTATGAAAAAAACCCAGAGACCTTAGTGCCGCTAATTTTTAGGTAAATGTCATAAGAAATTTGCAAATTTCATACTATCTTTGAATTTAGAAAATCTAGTAATCAATAACTTTATGATGAAATAAACAAATATTTATTTGAAGAGCTAGAAATCTGGCATATCCTCTAACATGGTTACATCATGATAGTTCTTACTTGGTTTTCTTAATAAAAAGGGGTATATCAAAAGCAGCAAAAGGAAGGAGACATTTCCTATGTCAGCCACATTTTTTTACGAGATATTTCAAAATCTTCAGGCACTGAGTTTCTTGTTCATATTTCTATTTTGCTTTGTATGTCTGTCTATAAGCCACTGATTCTCCTTGAGAAAGTAAAACCATATTTCTTCTAGAAGCTATGGTACTGTAAAAGATTGCTTGCCTCAAACATAAAAATGAACTATATATTCCAAAGTTTAAATCTTCCAAGCTAATAGAATCTTGTAATTTAGCCGATGGCATTTTTTTTTGAAAGAAGCTAAACACTTTAGAAATTTCGCTGGATGAGGGTCAGTATAACTTTAAATAGTTACTCAGCAGGAACAGGACATCATTTAATAACAACACAGAAGACACAGATACAGGATTATGGGGAGATGGAATGGAATCTGATCAGCACCCAGGTGTGAGGGAAACGCCATGGAATTATCAACTTCAGGCATGCGGTGTAACTGCAGTACTAAGCACTGATGCTGAAGAGCACAGACGGGAAGCATGGAGACTGAAGAAAAGAAGGCAATTTACACTCTGTGCAGAGATAAAGCATAGCAACAGCATGCCATGGAGTTCCAGGATTCTTATTGGGAAGATTCATTACAGGCTAAAGAAAAAATCAGAGTGAAGAAGAAAACAAAGCTGAGAAAGGGAGAAATTGCTTCCAAGGACAAAAGCTAACAATAAAGACAATGTCAAAGAAACCATTTAAAAATATTTTGATTTGTTTTTTGATGTTATGTTGCAAAATGCCCAAGTGTAAAAAATTTATCTTAAAAATTAGTATAATGGAGTGCTAAAATTCCTTAACTGGAAATCTGTTACAAAAATGTTGGTAGATATGTGGATCTTAACTAAGGACTGGAATTCCTATTTATACTGTGATTTGAATTTGGTTTGCAAAGAGGCTCTCACCTAAAGCCGAGAGTCATAATGTAGCAGAAAGTCGTGTCCCACTGCTGCTCTTCAGACACGTACCTTACCATACCTGGTAAGCCAACCTAACAGTCTGTCTTTCTACTCATCTGAACTATTTCAAAGAAATGAAGTATTTGAAACTTGCAGGAAATACCAAGTTAAAAATCCCTATGAATCTGAAGCCTTGAAATCTTCACCAAGTAGAAGGACAACAGGAGGTCTGGGGTCTAAGGGGGCAGAACTATGAAACCAGATAATGACTATGGGTTGCACAGAAGCATTGTGTTAAGGTGAGATAATACATGACATATTAGACATGACTAAATACAAGAATGCAAGGAAAGGTATTGCATTCTCAGAATAACTTCAACTTACCAAAATGTGAGCTACCTTATGTACAGATTATGAAAAATGTCTTAGCAGATATTGAACCAAATAGATGTAGGCCTCTAAATAATGTTTGAAAAGAACCACAAAATTTTGAAAAATATAACAAAAAACGTAGGACTTTTACAGTGAAGATTGGTGTGGGGGTGAGTTGCGGAAGTGGAAAGCTTAGAAGTTTAGCAAAAGAGATAGGTGCTAGGTAGTGATGGGCCCAGAGCAGAATAAGACATCTAGTCATCCTTTGTTGGCTCAACCAGAGAAACTCAATGACATGTTCTCTCAGTCTTCTGTAAAGATGATGATTTATCAACACTGGGTAATAGAAATAAATGCAATTAATAGTCATTATTGAGACTTCTAAAG
>NW_006968482.1:0-30017 GCF_000164805.1 Carlito syrichta | reverse complement strand
TTTTATGGAGGTCACAGGGATGATGGAAGAGGAATGGCTGAGCTCTGGACATCCACACTAATGGTTTCTATTGAAATGGATGTGGAGCTTGGGTCCTATCTCCCTCTCCTTCCATTCTCTTCTCCAGTTTCTGTGGAGGCAGCATCCATGAATGTGGTCATCTATGCATGTGTAGATGAGCCTGTAAGGGAGTGGTGCCCTCAGCGATGCAGCCACTTGGTTTATTTGAGTGACATAAAACTAACCCATTCAATACACCAGTGTTGGGAGCTGTAAATCTTGAAGAAACAAATTACGGAGCACCTGAAAATAGGAAAACGCAGGCTAAGAGAACTCTGGCATATAACCACCATGACGGAGGCAAAAGCCCCATGGAAAATACACTGGCTAAGAGAAAGGCTCTAGCATATAGCGGCCATGTTGGAGGCAAAGGCCCCATGGATCCTGTTTGACGGACTCTTTTGTTTCTTTAACAAAGCATGCTCAAAATCATAATAAGATTTTTGGTCTGTTAATAAAAACTTCAAATAAAACTTTGAGTTAATTGGACGTGATTAAAATATATAAAAGATTTAATAGTGAGAATAATACTTAAAATGTTTAAGTCTTTCTTTGCGAAGCTAGGTTTCTTTTTCCCAGAAGTTATTTTGAGAAGCTAACTTTAGACTGTTGGTTAGTGTACCGAAACCTTTTTAATTACAGCTTTGGTTTTAGCTAGGCATATTGATTATAGAAGAACAGGCTGCATACCGAAACTCCCTCATTACATACAGTTTCTGCCTCAAGCCAGACTGGTTAGCAAGTAATTATGGCAATGGGGTCTTTACACAATATGTGTAAGTTTGTAAGGAAATAGGTTTTAAAAATAGTTTGATAAGTTTAAGATGTTTTAACATTAAAAAAGAATAAATGTGTAGTTTATAGTGATAAAAGATTTATAATAAAATAGTTAAGGTTTAAGGATATGATCCTAAGTTTATAAAATTGTTTTTAGTATAAGAATGTAGCATTAATATAATTAATAGACAAGCATATAATTGGTTTGTTTTGAGAATAGTTAGAATGATAAGTTATGGTTATAGTTGGGTGATTTTGGATTAGGATTTAAGAAATAGTTTAAGAATATGATTTATAGATCATGGAAAGGTCAATAGAAAATGTAAGGTTATACATTAATAATAATAGCTTTGAAGTTTAAGGTTATACATTGAATGATTTTGGGGAACAGTTTGTGAAACTAATATAAGAATTAAGCATTTGTTATTTTAATGTACAATTCTTTGAAGTACACATCATGAGATTTGTAAGCTCCCAGCAGATGATTGTTTCTCTGCCAGAGGTTATAGAAAATGGTATATAAGTTAGAAAGAGTTTGAATGAAAGTTGGAACGGTCTTGGCCAGACCTGACCCAGAAGAACTGCCTCTGAGTTGTTTCTTCTTCACCGTTTCCTGATTCCCTGATTCAGGTCCAACCCCCCCTCAACTGGAGCTGGTCTCCGACAGTCACTAGGAGCAGATGGGGATGTCTGGACAATGTGACACTACACATACCAGACAAATCAGTTGAGGAAAACCCAACATCTGAAATCTAGATGAAAAAAAAGTCTTAGAAGAGGCAAATGGCCTCTATTGTGCTTACTCCTTTTTGGGACAGGATACAATTCATGGTTTATCTGATTTCTGTTTTGGATTTTCCTCTGGGTCAACTACAGGGGTTTCCCTGCTTCAACTTTGACGTCCATAACTTCTGCACAATCTGAATATATTTGAACTTAGTTTCAGGACCTTAATCTGCTGTGAAATCCTAGAACTTTCAGGTTCATTTTCTGTGATCAACTTGAACACCAATTTATTTAGTTGATATGTCATTTTTTGCTTTATTACCTGGTTTCTGAACTAAATAGCTTGGCATGTGGACCCTATATGAGTATACATCCTCAATTTCAGTTCTAGACTATAAAATTCTGACCTACATCACACTTATAAATAAGAATGATTGCAATTTTTCAATGCTTTGTCAGGTTCCTAAAAAACACAAGGCCTCATCACTTCTTGGGCCATCAGGAAGTGTGGTTAGACAAACACAACACATTTTCTTCTTTCCAGTAGCCTAGGTAGCATAAAAAAGGCATATAATGTCTTGTGTGTGTCTATGTTTTGGTTTTTTCCAGTATTTTTATTTTATTTTCAAAATGGGTATATACTCACACTTACAAAACAGAATTTCTTCCTCCATTATTGTTTTACACTAAAAGCTTATTTAGAGTAATATATTTGTATATTTCACTCTATGTAAATCAAAACTAAAAGTCTCTGTGTTTGTGTACCAAAGAGTTTACATGTTCAAAGAAAAATGTAGAATAAAATTTTGTAAATAGTTATTTAGAATTCAGGAATTTATGGCTTTTGATTATACCCCCATATTATCTTTATTAACCATCATAATGACTTCACAGTTACAAAAATAAAGAATAAAAATATTGCCTAAGGGAACAATATTCTCCAAATAAACTGAAGTTAAAGTCACTAAGAAAAAAGATCACCAGAGATATCATTCCACTATGCTACTCAATATTATATTGTTATCATTTTTTACCTACAACTTTGAGTAAAGTAGAATAGGTTAATATTGGTGGCAAGATGGTACTTCATTCAATAAACAGCATGCTTAACATACTAAAAACAATTTTGCTTTATTTAGCAAAACAAATTAAGTTCATAATAGCTTAAGAAAACCAATTCAAAATCCATTGTATTTTGTTATTATAATGTGATATTGTTTAAAAAATTACTTTTAAGTTCAAAATGTTTCTCTTACTATATTGCAGAGGAAATTACTCTGGACAGCTACCTCATGCATCACTTGCAACACTGTTTTAAGTCAGTCACAAAGAGTCCCTCCACCTAGATTTGCTTCATGCATCTTACATTCCAGGGTTCTTAATATTCTATGAAAAAGCATATGCATAATTTCCACAGCATTTATAGAAGGGTCTTTCAAGGCTCTGATGCAGGAAAACTTGACTGCATGCTTCCACATAAATATTATGAATGAAGACATAGCACAAAGTGTTTACAGTTGAATTATATTAATATTTACTTTTCAAAGATCTAAAATACTTCATATGCAAATAAGTATATTTTAATTATAATTATAACTCTCTAAAAAATATATCTCCTACTCCTTTTAACCTGCATAAAAATAAATTATCTTTTAAAATTCTGGAATCTTCTCTATAACAAACACTATAATTTAGGATAATAGTAATTTAATCTCTTTTAGTAATGAATTAAACTTCCTAAGAAAAGACATAAAATGACTGAATAGATTAATGACAAAGAGAACTCTAGATTATTCTATCTACAAGAGACCTACTTTAACTTTAAAGAGTCTAGTAGATTAAAAGTAATAAAATAAAGTTAAAGATATATGTATATATTCTATGTAAATAGTAACCACAAGGCCATAATATATTAGGCAAAAATCACTTTAAGTAGAAAACTATCACAAAAGACAAAGATAGATATTATAGAACAGTAAAAGTGGTTCACTTAACAGGAATCCAGAGCAGTTGTTCTTGTTTGGTTATTAAATAAGAATTTCCAAATATACAAAGCAAACTTTGGCAGCAACACAATAATTGTAAGACACTTTAAGATCCCACTTTCAATAATAAATAGAAATATTAGATAGCAGGTCAACTTAAAAAAATCTTGGGGCTGGGCTTAGGGGCTCAGCCTGTAATACCAGCACTTTGGGAGGCCAAGGCAAGTGGATTGCCTGAGCTTGGGCAACTTGGCGAGACCTCATCTCTACAATAAATAAAAAATTAGCCAGGCATGGTAGTAAGTGCCTGTAGTTCTGGCTACTTGGAAGGCTGAAGCAGAAGGATCACTGGAGTCCAGCAGGTCAACACTGGGGTGGGTGGCCGTGAGTGTGTCACTGCACTCCATCCCGGGTGAGTTCAGATAACAACCAGATAACCAGTATGATGAACAGAATAGTACCTTACACATCATTATTAACTCTGAACATAAATGGTCTTAAAGTCCCACTAAAAGACATAGACTGGCAGAATAGATTTAAAAGAAATACAACCCAAATATCTAATGCCTCCAACAGACCCACTTACCACACAAAGATTTCTATAGACTCAAGGTAAAGGGAGGGGGAAAATATTACATGCAAAAGGAAACAAAAAATGAGCTGGAGTAGCCATTCTCATATCAACTAAAACAGACCATAAATTAACAGCAGTAAATAAAGACAAAGATTATTATATAATGATAAAGGGGTCAATCCATCGAGAAGACATAACAATTTTAAATATATATGTGTCTAACACCAGAGCACTCAGCCTTATAAGACAAATTCCACTAGTCCTAAAAAAGGAGATAGATAATACAGTAATAGTGGGGTACCTCAACACCCTACTGACAGTGAGACAGATCATCAAAGCAGAAAGTCAACAAAGAAACATTGGAGTTAAAACAAATCCTAAAGTAAATGAAACTAACAGACATCTAACAGAAACTTCTGCCCCAAAACTACAGACTACACATATTTTTCATCAGCATCTGAAACAGTCTCCACAATAGACTGTATGATAGGCCACAAATCAAGTATCAATAAATTCAGAAAAACTAAAACCATATCAAGCACCTTCTTAGACCACTGGAATAAAACTAGAAATTAACTCCGAGAAGAACTCATGAATCCAAACAAAAACATAGACATTAAGCAATCTGCTTCTGAATGATCCTTGGGTCAATAATTAAATCAGAATGGATATGTTTAAAATTCCTCAAAACCAATGATAACAATGAAACGAGTTATCAAAACCACTGGGACACAGATAAAGCTGTGCTCAGAGAAAAATTTATAGTGCTTAAGGCCTACATTAATAAGTCTGAAAGATTGCACATTGACAACTTAACATCACACCTCAAGGAATTAGAAAAACAACAAAAAAAAGCCAAGCCCAAAGTTAGAAGAAGTAAGAAAATAAAGATCAAAGCAGAACTAAGTGAAATTGAAATATTTATGGTTCACGCCTATAATCCCAGCATGTTGGGAGGCAGAGGTGAGGGGATTGCCTGCGCCCAGGGGTTCAAGAGCAGCCTAGACAAGTTGGTGAGATCTCGTCTCTACAACAAATTAAAAAAGAAATTAGTGGGGATGGAGGTGTGTGTCTGTAGTTTCAGTTACTGGAAGGCTAAGGCAGAAGAAATGCCTGAGTCCAGCAGGTTAAGGCTGTGGTTGCCATGAGCATGCCACTGCCTTTTAGACTGGGCGACAGAGTGAGACTTCGACAAAAAAAAAAATTGGATCAATGAAACAAAAAATTGATTCTTTGAAAAGATTAACAAATTTGATAGCCCATTAGCTAGATGTATTAAGAAATGGAGAGTATTCAAGTAAGCTCAATAGGAAATGGAGATGGGGACATTATAGCTGATACGATGGAAGTTCAAAAGGTCATCTGAGGCTATTATGAATCCCTCTAGGCAAACAAGCTGGACAATCTAGAAGAAACAGGTTATTACATAAAAAAGACACCTACACCTGTATGTTCATTGCAGCACAATTAACAATTTTGAAGATTGGAATCAACCTAAATGGCCATCATTTGATCAGTGGATAAAGAAAATGTGGTGTATATACACGGGAATACTATTCAGCTATCAGAAAGAAAGAAACTATGTCTTTTGCAGCCACTTGGATATAACTGGAAAATATGCTTTGAAGTGAACTAATGTAGAAACAGAAAACCACAACACTGCATGTTCTCACTTACAATGGGTGCTAAACCAAGAGTCCATAAAGACAAAGAATGGTATAATGGACACCGGAGACTCAGAAGGGGGTGGTGGGAGTGTTGGAGGGCTGAAAAAATACCTACTGTATACAATGTGCACAGGTGGGTGTGGTGAGTACACTTAAAGCCCAGACCAAAAGCTATTTGTACCCTCTTAAGCTACTAAAATTTTTAAAGACACACACACAGTAAAAACAAACTAAACAAAACAAAAACCCCAGAATGTTGCTGAAGAATGTAAGAGTGTACTGCCATTGATATTTCTTGAAGAGCTTGAGCAGGTATTCTCGCATTTGGGGGACCTTGTAAACTGGGGTTTGATTATTCGTGCCCAGGAAGTCATCAGGGTGAGGAAGATGAGAGTATTACCAAGTTGAAAAATAAATAATGTCTTATTTACAAATTTCCTTTCCAGTATTTCCTGGAGAACAAGATAGGAACAATCCATATGCACAAACACTAAAATAATACCCAAAACGAGAAGCATGTCTGAAGCTCATGTTCTTCTTTTTCATCTCCTGTCTGCCTTCCCCTGTTTTATGACATGAGGAAGATCTGCCTCCCTGAAACACTAGGAAAATGGTGTGGATGTGCAAAAATCCCTAAGTGCTGTATCCTTTCCAAGTTTTTAAATATTCCTTGCTGCCATAACAAAAGAGCAGCAGTCTATCCTGTTGGTTTCATACTTTGAATCTTCAGAAAATGAGTATTCATAGAGAGTTTGCCAAAGATATATTTCTCAGACACCTTTAGAAAATCATCCTGGCTTGCAAGCCTCCCACAGATAATTGTGAGGATGTCAAAAAAGATGTTTGAAAGCATGCCACAGTGATGCTTTTCAAGCCATAAGTATCTTTGTCTCTAAGTTCCTGAGGTATTGCAGATGACAGGCTCATAAATCTACTTGTGTCGCTCTCCACCTAACACATATTAAATATGCCTATGTCAAATGATAAATTGTTATAGATTCTCATTCCCACATTTTCCCAGTTCTCTCCATGATGAATAGACACACTACAGGAAAAAAAGAAAAAAAGAAAAAGAAAATGAAGGCAGCTTGTTTTATACATAACCCTGGGAAAGAGTCTACTGTCTATCTATTTAGAAAAATGAGGAGGCTAAATGAATTTGGAAATAATATTTGAACCTAATTTTCTGATAGGTAAGTAAAGAAGGACAGTGACATATCTTATAAAACTCCAATTATTGCTGCTGATCTGAGACTTTTCAGCCAAACTGAAGTATATATTTAGGTGTCCATGGCTATCTATCTTATGATTACAATGAATTCAATAATAAATACTGTCAGTAGATGGTTCTGAAGACTTGTGCATGCCAAAATTCAATACAAGATTGTAGTTATTAAGTTTCTGTCTGGCTATGAAGTCAATGTCTACTACAATAAAAACAGAAAATCACAAGAGATCAAAGGAACATTTGGAAAACACTTAAACACATTTATGAAACAAAATCTCCCATAACTCTATTCACATTAATGAAATGTCCTTCATTAAAACTTTCATGTATACAAGGAGAGTGATTCTCTTTATTTGCACTGATGTATAAATGCTCTATTACTCAGCTGGAATTATTATATTGGGTTTCTTCTTTCACCATTAATTACCTAGCATTAGGCACATATGTTAACTATTTTTTCAACTATAAAAGTAATGTGTGAATAGATTAAAAATAAATACTTACCAGACACATAGAAAAGTTAACGATCAAGAATCCCCTCCCAATAAGGAGCTACCAAAAATTTTTCTGTGTATCCTTCCAGAAATGTCCAATGTGTACACAAAAATGAATCTTTTCTATATTTTTATTGTTATACAATTAATCTTACTATATACAAGTGCTATATATAAGATATATATATCTTGTATATATACTATACATACTATGTACTATATACAAGATATATACATCTTGTTTCACTTAATGTCATGCCATAGATTGCCTCACTAAAAAGAGCAGCAATCAAGCCTGCCTGTTTCATACAATTTTCCAAATGATAGATTTATATTAGTTTTCAATGATAACACAGTATTACACTATGTAAATATACTAGAACTTATATAACCAATTCCCTGTTAATAGCAAAATTGCTTTCAATTTAATGCTATTTACAAACAACTTTACAGTGAACACCTCTTTCACATTTGTACAAATCTCTCTCTAGAATACATTTCTTTTTTTTTTTTTTTGAGTTGGAGTCTCACTCTGTCGCCCAGGCTGGAGTGCAGTGGCCGCTCCCGGCCACCGCAGCATCGACCTACTGGGCTCCGGCAATCCTTCCACCTCAGCCTTCCGAGTAGCCGGAATTACAGGCGCACGCTACCATGCCCGGCTGATTTTTTGATTTATTGTAGAGATGAGGTCTTGCTGCCCAGGTGGGTCTCGAACCCGCGGACTCAGGCAATCCACTCACCTCAGCCTCTCAAAGGCGCGGGATTACAGGCTGAGCCACCGAGCCCGGGGGAGAATACATTTCTTAAAGTAGAATTTCTGAGACAAAAAGGTTATAAATATCGAAAGTTGTATATCTAGTCAGACCAAGAATTGTCTTTTATGATTTATACAGAATAATTATGTATGTTTTAAAAATTTTAGCAATTTACATTCCAAGAACAATTACCCAACATTTCCCTCAATGGTGGTATTATTAAATTATTTATCTGTGTCAACCTAATAAGTGAAAATAGGGTGCTCATTTATTTAATTTGCATTGCTTTATTTGACATATTGAAAATCTTTTATTTCATGTATTATTCTGTGAACTGCCCATCTCTGTTTCTATATTTCTATTATGTATTGTTTCTTTTTCTTATGGATTTATGAAATCTCTCTATATTAAAGAAATTGGGATATTGTCTTTCATATAGGTTGCGTATTTTCCCAAAATTCCCATCTGTTTTTATCATCATAATGATGCTATTTATCATAAAAGCATTACTTTTTATGTAGTCAAATTTACCAGTATTTTGCTACTTATTTAACACAGTTTAACAATAAATTGCATCAAATGGTCAAGGAAGTACAGTTAATATTTACACAGCACTGTGCCTAGCTTTGTTATTCATGTTGTCTGTCTTTCTTATTCAACCATCGGCTTCAGAAGAGCAGGCATTATATCTCAGTCACCACTGTCCCTCAATGCCCAGATCAAGGCATCTCCCAGAACAGGTATTCAATTAATCTTTAAATAAATACATAGTTTCTGCTATGGTCTGAATTCTTGGATCCCTACAAGATACACAGGTCAAAATCCTAACCCCCAAGATGATGGCATTAAAAACTGGGGTCTTTGGGAAGAGATTAGGTCATGAGGGTGGAGATCCCTCATGAATGGGATTAGTACCCTTATAAAAGTGACCTCTGAGAGACCCTCACCTTTCTGCCATGTGAGGACACAGTGAGAGGATGTTGCTTCAATGGGGCCCTCACCAGATACCCATCTGCCAGTGCCTGGATATGGCAGAACAAGTGCTGCCAGAACTATAAAAAATAAATTTTGGTTGTCTTAAAGCCACCTACTTAATGGAGCCTTGTTGTTACAGCAGCTTCTATTGAAACCCAGATCCATCAGATTCCAAGTCCACTTTCTCCCCAACAAGGTACCATCTGTTATGAAAGGATGCCCTGCCAGGAGACCATAAAAGGAATCAAGACACTTGGGCGACAAAAGAGTAAAGGCAGATTTTCTGAAGCGAGGTATTTAAATAAATACTGAGAATTAGCTGGAAGAAGCAGGTATGGGGCATTAACAAGAACTCCCAGAAAGCAACATATAAATGTAAAAGTTAAAAATGTATGTACATGTTAAAGAAAAGTACATTTAGAATTTAGCCTTTTTTTGCCTGAAAAAAATTAGTCTAAAAGTCACAAAATATTCATGGGCTGAAATCATGGTGTGTTTTTAGTCCCGTATGTGATTATTGTATGGTTATCCTTTTAGATGTGAGTTTTGCCAATGTTAAGTAATACCTCCATCAAATCTGTTCTTAAATAAATAGGATAGAAATAACTAAGGTAAAAGACACATACATTTAAGAAATAGTCAAAGATCTTTGATATAAATTAATTGCAGATATTATAAAAGTACAGCTCTGGGTCAGAGGAAAGGACTAGTAGGATGCAACACAGAAAGGCTAGAGACAGGAGTGAGCAAAGTCAGGGGTGAAAAGAAAGAGGCAGCCAGGCACCAGACTGGAGTATGCTGCTGACTAGATGAGGAATGGTATGAACCAGGTTGGAGAGTAAATAAACATTCGTGTGCAAGAGTGTCAGGGCTCCTTGAAGTCTGAAGGAAAAATTGGAGGAGAAAAGGAGTGAAGGCAGAGATTAACTAGAAATCTTACAGTATCTAAGTACCATTGAGATCTTAAGTACTTAGCTGTATGTCAGATGCTAAGGATACAAATGTGTGATACTGTCTGTGGTCAGAGAATGGGTAGAATAATAGAATATAAAATTTTCAGTTCATAGGTCACAATAACTTTCCTTCCCCCGTTTTCTGATGAGGAAATCAAAAGCCCGTGTGTATCTACAATGATTCTATGTCTACCTTCTATCGGCTAATCCAGAACGTTCCTTGTTATGTTCAACAGGTCTGATATAGTTCGGATGTTTGCCCCCTCCAAATTTCGTGTTGAAATGTGATCCCCAGTGTTGGAGATGGGGCCCATTGAAAGGTGTTTGTGTCATAGGCGCTGAGCCCTCATTAATGGCTCATGCTGTCCTCAAGGTAATGAGCTCCTGTTTCTGTTCATTCACATGAAAGTTGGTTGTTTAAAATAGTCTGGCACCTTCCTTCTCTCTCTTGCTTCTGTTCTCACAATGTGGCAAGCCTGCTCCCCTTTCATCTTTTGCCACATTTGTAAGCCAAAATAAACCTCTTTCTTCATAAATTACTCAGCCTCAGGTATTTCTTTATAGCAGCACAAAATAAACTGATACAAGGTCTAAGTGAAATTTTTAAGACATATTTGAAGGGCAACAACAGGAAAAGTGAAAGCAGAGGTGGGAGAAGAAAGTTTTACTATGTTAAAAAGGAAAAGGATGATAAGTATAAAAAAAGAAATAGAATCATGATAAGGAGGACAATCCACAAATGATACTAAACATTACCACATTGAAGCCATCCAACAACCCTATGAGGGGAATGATTATTGTCATTTTACAGCTAATACTTGTAATAATAATAATAGGTATTACTTCCTATGTGTCTGGTATTTTTCTAAGTGTCTCAACATTCTCACCCTAAATAAATAAGGATTACTATTCCTTCCACTTTGCAGATGAGGAAATTGAGCACAAATTTAGAAATCTGTCCAAAGTCCCACAAGTAGCAGAGCTAAAGTTCTGAACAGTGACCGGCAAGGAGAAGGGTCATTTTCTCAGAGGTTGTTGCCTATGGATGAAAGGTTAGGTTTTTGTGTTTCAAGAGAATCTAACAGAAGAGGAACAATAGATCTACTAGTTTTTAATAAAGTGAATTGATGGCCAAATCCACCCTACTATAGAAAAATCAATGGGAAGTGCTGTAATATATTTGTTAAAATAATTCAAACAAATATTTATTGAGTGCCTACTCTGTTTAAGCAACATGCTAGGGAGTGAATAAAAATATTCTGATAAAATGATTCATTTCATAAAACCATTTGGGTAAGTAAATCGTACGATTTAACATGTGCTGGACACTTCAGTTCTTGGCCAGCATTGCCTATGACAGTCATTTCCTGTATGAGAACCAGGTGGCCAAAGGGCTTGACTCAAGTTTTTGGAGTGAGTCCCTGTCAAAGCTAGTGTTGGTAAAAATTTCCCTCCCCTTGCCGGAATGGCCACAGACACAGTTGGGGCTAATAAGATGTGAAAAATAGTTTCTTTGGGGGTTCTGGGAAACAGCATGATTTTTCTCAAGATATGACTTCAGAAGCCCTCCCTCAACCTGTTCATGTCAGAGAAGAATTAGCAGCACATGGAACTGAGAGTAGTCAGCTGGGGCTATAAACATAAGAAGAGGAACTCAGGGAGGCAGAGAAAAGACATAAAGAAACTGATTCTGGAGGTAAGACAGAGCCATGAAGTCAAACCCACTGGTAGGGTGCCAGTTGTGCAAACCAATAAATTCCCCTCTGACGTTAAACTCAGTTTGAATTTGGATATTCCATCATTTCCAATTGACCATATCCCAGTAGAAACATCATTTCACCTACAACAACCAACTGCTCTTTCCTGTTCTATTTAAATAGGTAAATAATTTATATATATGCAAATATATTTTTTCTTTTTCTTTTAGAGACAAGGTCTTACTCTGTCACTCAAGTTGGAGTGCAGTGGCATGATCATAGCTCACTGCAGCCTTGAACTCCTGGGCTCAAGTAATGTTTCTACTTGTGTTTCCCAAAGTGCTAGGATTACAGGCATGAGCCATTAGCACCCAGCCAGGCAAACCATTCTAAAACCACATCTCTAGCCATGTTTCAATAAAAACTGCAAAACTACAAGGAGGAACTGTGCTCATACCCACCAAGTCCCCAGCATTTTGTAGAGAACATCTATGCTCCTTCCAAAAGCTTTAAAATAATCAAACTTAATCCCCAAATAACTTTGAATTAAAGGAAGTATAACCTTGAGAAAAAGTCACTCAGGTAGATACAGTTAACACTTTGCAGAAATTGACTTTTTCTATGATTATTTAAAAAATCATTTTAATCCTTGCTCATTTTTGCAACTCATGAATGCATAACCTGTTGAAGGGACCAAGAAAGACTATGAAAGGAATTGACATGAAAATTAGCAGCACATGGAAATATAAGTAAGATGCATATTATCTAGATTTACCTAGAACAATGTTCTTTCTGTACATAGCCCTTTCTACCCTCAAACACTAATTAATTATGCAACTCTATTTTTCTTCTTTTAGAGACGGGATCTCACTATGTTGCCATAATGCTCTAGAAACTCCTAGGCTCAAGTGGTCCTCCCACCTTAGCTTTGTGAGTAGCTGAGACTATAAGGACAAGCCACCGTGCCCAGCTAATTTTCTTTTTGTGGGTGTAAGTGACAGGGTCTCATTGTTTTGCCGCAGCTATATGCAACTCTTTACCTAAAACATCTAGTTTCCCCAACAAATTCACCTGGTGTCACACCAAGTGAAGAAGTTACACCGTGATGTTAGAAACACGACTGCACTTCAGTTTCTACTACATTCGGAAATTTAGTGTTCAGAACCTCCACGTTTGCAGAGAAATGCAGTTTTCAGACTTTTGGAGTCACAAACTCCTTCTCTTGATGATTCTTGTGGGTAAAATGATAAATCCAAATTCCTACAAAGCCTCAATGCCTCTGGTCTGATTTGAAGAAATGCTAGCCACATGTTACCCCTTAGTCTGAAAGCATTCAATTGCATGTGTTGAATATTAATGACATATCAAATAACCCGCCTATGGAAAACATGTTAAAAATTCTAATAGATACACGAATTTTATTTGCCAGCTTGTTTTATGACTCTATAAATTTGACTGATGTTCAATAAGATTATAAAGAATTTTTAAATAATTTGTCTACTCTTCCTTCTTCACATTAAAAATATATCACCTCTCATTGTTTAAAACTTTTGTTTTGCATTATCTGTTTTCCATACCTATGTATAGTTTCCTATTCTATTAGGATGCAGTCATTTCACAAACACACGTTTACTGAAATTTTACTATGTGCCAGACATTAAATTAAGTGACAGACACAAAAACCAGTAAGGTGCTACTCTTGCCTTTGAAATGAATCACACCTATAACTACAGAAGTGTGGTAAATGCTACAATACAGGTTTAATTATGCTTAAGTTGGAAAAAATAACAAGAGCCATTTTAAAAGACAGTGAGCTGTGAACTGAAGTCTTGAAGATATTTGACGGAGTTTCAGAAAAGGTGAGAGTATGAAAACATACTCTGGTGTGAACGTGTTCAGGATGTTCAGATAACTGCTCCAGTAAGGAGAGGAAGTAAGGGGACTGGGGAAATACAAGGCTGGAAGGGTTAACTGGAGTCTCAGAGACCAGGTGAAACTAGGTGAACTGTACCTTCTAGAATGATGGGGAAACGTGAAAGTTTTCTAAACAGGGAAGAGATGTGTAGTTACAACTTACTGGAGGAATCTAAGATTTTGGAGTTGAGGGCTAAAGTAGAGAAAGAGACCACTCCTCAACTCCTCACGATCTCTGTTTTTGCATGTGTTGTAAAGGAGCCTCTGAAAACCTTTGTTTCAGAATGTCTTTTCAAGGATGCTTGCAGCAAGCCACCTTGAAAGGAGTGGATGTCTCTATCCAGAGCAAAGCAGGTGGGCTTTCTGTCCAGTAAAACTGACTCAGGCTCCTTAAGTTCTGATTTTCTTTCCTGTGTCCTGTAACCCAACCAACTGCATGTGTAGTTGCCATCTGTCCCCTTCACATTGCTCTATGAGAACTGGGGCTCAGAGAATTGGCACAAAACATGTTCACATTCTGGCTATAGCCATTGCTTTGACTAATAAATGATTCCTCTCTACCCTAACTGTAGGGTAACTTGCTAGCTTGCAAGTTGGGTAAAGTCTCAAACTTGTCACTGTTTTTGACAGGAGACAAGTAGAAGCAACTGCAGGTCCAAAATAATGAGGACCTATGTTTGCACGGAGCCTATAGGAATGCAGAGGTGTTAATATGTTTAGAATGTTACAACTGCCACTCGACCAACATCAGGCAGACTTAGTAGTTGCCGACATAAGAAGAGAGAGAAGACTGGAGGAGATCCCTAACTGCAACAAAGTGGAATTAACACCAGAACCAAAAAGGAAACACTTAATACATACCCACACAGAGGTCCCTCGCCTACATAACCTGTACCATGCACCCTTGATGACTTTCCCCTCCATTAATCAAAGACAGATCAACCGTTCTGACTTCCTTTCTCACTCAGAGATAGATTTCAATATTAAACATCATTAGACATACTCCAACTAAATTAAAAATTAAACGTCTCAATTAGGAAGCAGGTTATAAAACTGCTGCAGCTATTATGTGATCATTTTAAACAGACATAACCCCATTGTCTTGAACTTAATCACACTTCTTACCCAGCAACTCATACAGAAAATTCAGAATGGACTTCCAAGATTCCCTTGCCTCTCACCCTGAGACATCAGCAAAGTACACTGCACTGCTATAGACATGCAATCGATCTATGCACTTGAGCACGAGGTTGATCATTCCCTGAAAGGTTTAAGAAAAAAAATCAGAAACTGATATTCTCCTCAAAGACTAAAAAGCTAAGCTGATTCTTTAAAATAAGTCTAGCCTAAAGTATGTCTATTAATCATAAAGAAAACAGATTGCTCATTTGAAAAACAGGAAGAAACACATCTGCATGTTACATAAAATATTTTTCAAATAGTTCAAGAGGATTTTAATCCTGAGTGTCATTCTCAAACAAGAGCAGAAGAACAATATAGAAATACATACTTCATAGTTAATTATTCTATTGTTAAGTAAGGACAAGCACAGACCTTTATTCTAAGATAGGTTTTATTATAATTATTATTACTATCAAATTAAAAATATAGTAAAGTAAACAAAGAAAAGCTCATTAAAAGACATTTAAAACAAATCAATACTGATTCATTATCGAACTTCAGAAGATACAGCCTAAGTTTGATATTATACTTTTATTTTGGTAGTAGATCTAGGTTTTCAAAATAAGGTAAAGTGAATGAAAGGAAGAGTCATGAAACACTGACTAATCAAATTAACATTTCACACAGAGAATTTCACATGGATCTAAGAAGATTTTTAAGTCCCCATTCAGATTGTCTTATATGAGAAAAAAAAAAACTATCCTAAATCAGTATTTTAAGTTTCACAGCCCAATATTTATTTTTACTTCTTCCTAATAATAAATCAATGCAGTATAGTAAATAGTCCAACAACTTGGCATGCATGAGAAGAATAGCTCTCAATAAACTATCCCATGCTGTTGATGTAAGTTTATGTTGATGTAAGTTTATATTTCCTTTGCTTTAATGCCATTATGGTTTCCAGACCAGTAATTTCTTGTGTATAAAAAGTGAGAAAGTCTTCAAAGATTAATGTCAATTTCAGGGATTCTGACAGGATGTTAGAAAACAGCTTTAAAACTAGAACACAGACTTAGGGATTATGGGAACTCAGCAAAGCCCCCAGTCTTTATTCTTAGATAGTTTTACAAAGTTTTTACTCAGAAAAAATTTATTCTTCCCCACCCATGGTGCACTGAGAAGAATGGGATCCCTTGATGAGATAGTCTGATTTATCCCATCAACCTTGGTAATCACCCATTGACTCTCTTGAATATATGGTACTATTTCCAACACTAGCATTAAGCCATTAGACACATTTTTTGGTCCTCCATTTATTCTGTTTTAAATTATGACACCTGAACTCTTTTTAGCAGTAGAGCTTTTGGTGAAATGAAATCACACATGGAAATGTAATATAGCATATGTAAAAGAAAATAGTAGAGTTGTTCTGTCCAAGTAGGGTGCCCAGGGCTCAGCCACAGCAGGTGGCCCTCTCCTGGGCAGCTGCCATCCCCAAGGCAAAGCTCCCCATGGACCCTGAATCATTGCCAAAAAAGCCCCAAGAACTTACTGAATCGTTTGAGAACCCTGATGCTTTCTAAAACCTGTGTTCACTCAGACACTTTAAGATTCTGTATTGATGTAATCCACATGAAGAGAACTATAGTGCTTACAAATGGCCAGAGTGAGGACTGAGGAAACAGTAGATGTCTCTTGCCAGGAAAATGAAAAACTTCATTTTCTTTCTTTCTTTCTTTCTTTTTTTGTCGGAGTCTCACTCTATTGCCCAGATTGAAGGGCAGTGGCATGCTCATGACCACTGCAGCCTCAACTTGCTGGGCTCAAGCAAGACTTCTGCCTCAGCTTTCCAAGTAGCTGGAACCACAGGCATGTACCAGCACGCCTGGCTTATTTTTGATTTTTCAGATACAAGGTCTTACCAAATTGCCCAGGCTGGTCTCAAACCCCTGAGCTCAGGCAATCCTCTCACCTCAGTCTCCAAAGTGCTAGGATTACAGGCTTGAACCACAGCACCCAGCCAAAAAAACTTCATTTTTAAAAGTTAATACTCATAGATAAGGAAACAAAAATAACGTCCAGATTCCTCCAAGACCTGTTTCCTCTGTTCAGAAGTGTACCTTCTCCTCTATACCTCAAAACACAAGAATGTCAAAGAGAAGGAGAATTTTCCCCACCAACTTGCTTTGCTAAGAGAACAAGAGCAAATAAGTGAGCATTGATAGAAATTTACCTCTTCCTGGAAGAGATTTTGCCGATTCTTCAGGGCGCATAGTCTGTTCTGTTTGTCCTCATGTTCTAAATGCTCATCAGGGTGGAAATAGCCAATCAGATCCCTCAGATTCAGACTTAAAGATTCTATAGGCAGATCTACTGTGGAAGCCTTTGCTTTCTTGCTCAGAGCATCAAGTCCTCTAAAATAAATTGCAAACATTTTCAATGTCAGTGATTTACACTTTTATTATTTACCCACTTACAGATGATTTCACAGCATTACTCCCTCTACCTATAGTGTTGTAAAAGGGAGATATGAGAAAGGACCTCCTTTTTTCTCAGGTAGCAATAATAAATAGATTCAAATCATAAATTGTATATCATGCCATGTAATATAATGTTATGCTATTAAAAACAGTATCAAGTGCCACTCATCTAGAGCAAAACCTGATAGGTTAAAAGACACATGCCTACAAAATCAGCAGTCTACATATTTAGAAATTAACTGATGCTCACTTGAAAGCACTATGTACTTTAAGGTTTAAGGCTGCATCTTCCCAGATTCATAATCCTGACACTTGTTTATTGTTTATTTTAAAAGCAGGGATTCTTAAGTTTTGCTGTCAATGGATCCTAGTTTCCATTTGGTCTCATTCCTGACAATTAACAAAAATACTCTAAAGATATTAATTTAGAATATGTGTTTATTAATCAGTAAACAATATATTAAGTGTTTTTCTATTACCTGGAAGAGATGCATTTAAAAATTAGATTATGGACCAGGTGCAGTGGCTCAAGCCTGTAATCCCAGCAACTTGGGAGGCTGAGGTGAGAGAATTGCCTGGGCCCATGGGTTAAAGACCAGCCTGGGAGACTTGGCAAAACCTCCTCTCTATAATAAATCAAAAAACTAGCTGGCCATGGTAGCACACGCCTGTAGTTCTAGCTACTTGGAAGGCTGAGGTGGAAAGATTACCAGAGCCCAGCGAGATGCTGGGGTGGCAGTGAGTATGTCACTGCACTCTAGCCTGTGTGATGGAGTGAAACTCTAACTCAAAAACAAAACAAAACAAAAACAAACAAAAATTAGGTCATGAAATAACATCATTATGTATTTTCTAACCTTTGAAGAAAAATATATTACAAGCATGTAAATATGCTAATTTGTTGAGTTTACTGAGATTCTCAGTTTTAAAATGTATAGCTTTGAATGTTTCTGAAAAGAACTTTATGTCTGTAAATCAAAATTATTTCAAAATAGAAAGTTTGTTTTAAAAAAAAGCATCAGACACCATAAAAGAATGGGAGAATACATTTACTGTACTTGATATAATAATATTCTCATTAGTCATGACAAAATTATACACAAAAATATTAGATCTCCATTCCCACTCTCTGCATCAACAAAAATGTATCCCAAGAAAATTTTTCTGTCTAATTTTTTGACTATATTAAAAATTACATTAAGAAAACAATAAAATCTTAATTAATGAGAATTAGCTTAGCTTTTAACTTTTCAGCATTCAAAACATATTTAAAATGTATAATTTACATTAAGATTTTTAACATTTTAGAACATGTGATGTCAGTTTTATCAAACTATAGAAACTGCACAACAAAACTGTTCAAATATTCTAGAGTTTTTGTCTGAAATTCCATATCAACTATATCAACAGAATTCATCTATTCCCTAGGTTATCTTCTCTGTTTTTCTATGCTCCAAAAGAAAACAAAGTGACTTTTCAGAAGAAAATTATTTCTACCCTTTCAAAATGAAAGTGCAATTTCAGTTTTTTTTTAAATTTTTTTGTTTTTTTGAGTTGGAGTCTTACTCTGTTGCCCAGGTGGGAGTGCAGTGGCACAATCATGGCCACCCCAGCATCAACCAGCTGGGCTCCATCGAGCCTTCTACCTCAGTCTTCCAAGTAGCCAGAACTACAGGTGTGCGCTACCATGCCTGGCTAATTTATTTATTTATTTATTGTAGAGACGTGCTCTTGAAAAGTTGCCTGGTCTGGTCTTGAACCCGCGGGCTCAGGTACTCCACTCTCCTTGGCCACCCAAAGGGCTGGGATTACAGGATGAGTCACCGAGCCTGGCCAGTGAAGTTTTTTTAAAACATTTTATTCCATTAAATCAGCAAAATCATAAATAAATATATAATAAGTTTGTGACATATATGTTGACAGAAAACTAATACATCTGACATAATAAAAGCTCTTAACAGTCTAACAGAAATATTCACAGATAATAGGGTAAAACACAAAAGAAAAAACAAATGAAGAAATATAGTCAGCAAAAAATTTTCACTCTTAGAACTGGCAAATCTTAGGAGACAAATGAAACCCATCACAAGTCAGAGTATATATTGTTATGTAACCAGAAAACATTTTGGTCTCAAGTTTTTGTAGATATGTAATTGTTTCAAGTATTAGGTGGAAAGTCTTAGTTATCACAAGAATCACTTTTTAAAAATACAGATTAAAACTCACCAAGAATCTTGGTTTCAATAACCTAATTGTAAAAGGGAATTAAATAGGTTCAGCATGAGAGAAGAGTAGTTATAAAATAATCCTAATCTATAACTGTCAGTTACAAATGACACATCCAATTTGTAAACCCAGACTTCTTTCTTAAAAGTTCATTTAAAAGACAGACATAAAAATCATCTTAACTAGCACTTCCAATTGTATTCTGCTAGCCTTCCAAACTGTATGAGACTTATCATCCTGGCATATTTTAGAACTGCCTATTTGTAAATCCATAGATACATTAAAATATCAAACAACTGTAAAAAATAAATAAAATCACCTTATGAATCTATTGAAAAGGAAAACCGTGCTTCGGATGACTTGTGCTGTGCTTGATTCTTCATTCTGAGATCTAGATAAGTTTATGCCATCATCCATGTGGCCTTCATGGTGCATAATAGCCTGTAAGAAAGCAAAAATCATGCCATTATTCCCAACACATTTTTTCCAAAAAGGAATTAAGGAGATGTTGACTTAAACTGGGAAGCCATAACAAAAGATAGAATCAAAAGACAGTTCAAGGGTACTATGAAGCTGTTGTCATCAGATAAGATAATAAGCACAGGTCCTTATACAAACAAGTCATCTCCTATATTCATTTAGCTGCTGTTTTAAAGAAAGAGTCAATCAATGTATTGAGCTAAGCAAATCAAACAGCAGAGCCTTTTCACATATCTACATGCAATGATCGATCCAGAGTCTAAGCACATTTGGTACAAAGAAGCAAAGGAAGTACATTAGCATATTAGTTATATGGTAGTTCTGAACACAGACCATTTAATCGTAAGTACTGAATGCTGCTTCCAAGACATCTTTTATGTTTTCTGTTTTGAATTTTCTATGAAAGTATAACATTAGGAGAATACAAAAATCTTAAGTGAACAGTTCAATGATTTTCACAAAGTGAACACACCTGTGTAACCAACACCCAGTTCAAGAGAGAAAACATTACACACCTGAAATCTCCCTTAGTGCTCCCTTCCTATCCTCATCCTTCACAATGTTCATCACTGTTAACAGCATAGATCAGCTGTGTACTACATAGCAGTAGAAACATTTGTACCCATTTGTGTTTGGCTTCATTCACTCAACACTTACAGTAAGATGATTTAATACACCTATTCAGGTGTCATGAACTAAATTTAGTTTCTGGAACTGTAACTATAAAGCATCTAGAAAGCAATGCAAACAGGAAGCCATATACCAAAATAAAAGAGATTTATCAATATTCAAAGGCATTACTGACAGAAAGCTCAATTGGACAGTGCTGCTGTAAAAGTTGTGAAGTTGTCATTCTGCAGACCTTCATGATAACACAAAAGATCATAAGAGTTCACTTCAGCTGGCTGCAGTGGCTCATGCCTGTGATCTCAGTACTTTGGGAGGTGGGAGGATCACTTGAGGCCAGGAGTAGAAGACCAGCATGGGCAACATAGAAAGACCCTATCTCTACAAAAATTAAAATAAAAAATTAGCCAGGAGTGGTGACACACACTTGTAGTCCCAGGAGGCTGAGGCAGAAGGTTATTATAGACTTAAGTGCCTTCGTTAATTTTAAAAAAGACTAAAATGAAGGAACTTACAACTAATTTTAAGACTCTAAAAAAACAGAAAATAAAGTTAAAAAGTGGAAATAATGAAGATAAAAAGGGAAATTAATAATCTTGTAGTCAAATAAAATACTAGAAATTCTAGGATAAATAAACTCAAACTTTGATTCTTTGAGATGATAAATAAAATAGATAAATCTCTCACCAATCTGGTTAGAGATAAAATAGAGAGAAAGCAAAAACAGTGAATGATAACTATAATACAATATTATGTAATTCTATGTCACACACACACACACAAATCCACAAACAACAACAACAAACACCTGGGTATTCCAGGGGACTAGGAAGGACTCCTAGCAAATTAAGAATACATCATCACAAGTGGGACCTCATTAAACTGACAATCTTATGCAAAGCCAAAGAAACCATCAAGATAGCAGGAAGAAAGCCCATAGAAAAAATATTTGCCAACTGTATATCTGACAAAGGCCTAACCTCTAGGATCTACGAGGAACTCAAATGCACCAAAAGGAAAAAAAACAAACAGCTCCTTTAAAAAGTGGGAAAAAGACATGAATAGACACTTCTCATAAGAAGATATACGGTCGACCAACAGACACATGAAAAAGTGCTCAGCTTCACTCATCATTAGAGAAATGCAAATCAAAACCATATTGAGATAACACCTAACTCCTGTAAGAATGGGCATCATTAATAAAGCAAACAGCAGATGCTGGCGAGGATGTGGAGAAAAAGGAACACTTCTACACTTCTGGTGGGAATGCAGACTAATACAACCTCTTTGGAAGACAGTGTGGCAATTTCTGAAAGAACTAGAAATTGACTTTCCATATGACCCAGCAATTCCCCTACTGGGAATATACCCAGAGGAACTTAAATCATTCTACAAAAAAGATACCTGCACACATATGTTTGTTGCAGCTCTATTCACAATAGCAAAAACATGGAACCAACTGTGTTGCCCATGAAAGCTGGACTGGATTTTTAAAAATGTGGTTACATATACACAATGGAATATTATGCAGCCACAAAGAAGGACAAATATATGGACTTTGCAGCAAATTGGATGGATTTGGAGGCGATCATACTCAGTGATTATCGCAGAAACAAAGAAATGAGCACCATATGTTCTCACTCATAAGGTGATCTTGAACAATTATAAGGCTGTGGGAAGGCGATTGGCAGTATCGGAAAACTGTCAGGGGAAGGGGGCGGGACTGGCAGTTTGGAGAAGCTGCTGAGGGGGAGGGGCATGCTTCATAAATAAGTGTACCTGCATGATCAATTTTTGTATACCTAGCCCTGAATTGTACCCCACATCTTTATAATAATAAATGAATTAATTAAAAAAATACATCATCAAAAGGAATCATCTCAACTAAGTAGAAAATTTGATTAGACCAGTTTCTTTAGAAAAGATTGGAAAGATAATTAAAGATTCAATATTTAAAGCACCCTAGGGAGAGCAGGTTCCCTGGGAAAAAGGAACAGGAAGAACATGGGAAGGAATACTGGGCAAATTTTGGGGGATGTGGAAATGTTCCCTATGAAGGTAAGCATGTGAGATCACACCAGAGTATCCATCTGTCAAAACTCTACAACTAAGATTTTACACAAAGTTTCCAAGGGTATTACAAACAGAAGAGTGTCTGTGAAAAGGCCCAGGTATATAAAAGTCATAATTTTTTAAGAGCTGCAAGGAGTATGCTGTAAGTGACATTCTGGGGAAATTGAAGACAATGCCTAGAACTTTGGGAAAGAATAGTAAAGGGCAGGTCAGGATATCACATCACTACCAAAAAGGGTGATCCTGGTCTTATTAGCAAGGGGATGTCAGTGAAAGACCGAGTAGCATCATAGAGGACAGAGAGAATTGGGTAGATTAAGTTGGAAGCCAGAAGATAAACTGTATAGTTCTTCACTTAATACTTAAATTATATGAATATCATAATCTAATATGTCATTGATATAACATCCAGCTATACTTACCTCATAAAACCACAGAGCTTATTATGGTGGGATTTGACCTTTAGCATTTAAAATTATGAACTTTAGCAGGTGGCCGAAAGGCTTAGCCACCTCTTTTCGACTTGTGCTTGTATATTTTATTCATAAAAATGCTATCATTGCATTTTTCTATAACCTTACCTTACGTTGTATAGATCCCATTCTCACAGATTTCACATCCACCGACTGGTAAGTAAGCCACAGGCCTGTATCTACATGTTGTATATAGCAAACTGAGTCTCTGTATTTTATTTCAGATGTTCTCATGCCATCAACTTCTTTTTTCACCCCTATTTTTCCTAAAGAATGGGGCAAAAAGGAGAAAGCATTTTATTTATTTATTTATTTTTATTTATTTATTTTTTTGAGTTGGAGTCTCACTCTGTCGCCCAGACTGGAGTGCAGTGGCCGCTCCCGGCCACCGCAGCCTCGACCTGCTGAGTTCCGGCGATCCTTCTGCCTTAGCCTTCCAAGTAGCCAGAATTACAGGCATGCGCTACCATGCCCGGCTGATTTTTTGATTTATTGTAGAGATGAGGTCTCACTGCCCAGGTGGGTATCGAACCCGCAGGTTCAGGCAATCCACTCACCTCAGCCTCCCAAAGGCACAGGATTGCAGGCTGAGTCACCGAGCCCGGCGGAGGAAGCATTTTAAAAATACTAGTGTACAGCAGTAGAATCTGGGTGTCTTATAAATACATTTCTTGAAAAATTCAGTCTCCAACATCCCTTAAAACAATGTTAATATATTCTATTCTAATAGTTTAACCTCTACTGAAAAATCAAAGTAAGAAACTGCAAAAATACATAACATATTCTTGAATTATTCACATTAGTAAAAAATTATTTGGGCCATTAATATAAAATTTTATATTGCTTAATAGTGAATTCCAAGCCCAAGATCTTAAAATCAGCAGTTAATAAGTTTAATATTCTTGTTAACTTGTTTGTTGTTCTTTTTTCACTAGTGGTAGGTTTGGGGGACTGAAAATTTCAGTTTTGAGTCAAACCTCTGCTGCTCACTACCTCTAAGACCTTAGCAAGTTAATTAAATCTTTTAAGCCTCGGTTTTCTCATCTATAGATAAAGCTAGTAAAAGCATCCCCCTATATGATCAAAATGAATGAGGTGTGACATTCTCAGAAGAGTATTTGGTACAAAATAAACTGAAATAAACTTTGATAATTTTGACCATGATAATGGTGACAATGATGTTAAGTGTTTTTGCTCTTTTTTAAAACTAATCAATGATGTAATTCAGTTTCTGCTACTGCAGTTTACAACTTGGGTCACAGAGGTATTCACTCTTAAAGGGCTACAATGCCAAGCTTCCCTTGCTAGGAAGAAACAATCAATCCCCTGATACCAACCAGAAGGTTTTTTCAAACCCTTATTTGTCTTAGTGTTTCTAACATGCTTGCTTTCAATATTTCTTCCCATGCTTAATTATGATATTCAGGAATTCAAAGTTATACAGTTCTTCACAGTCTTTCAAACATCAGTGAAAAAGTGAATAAACTTCCTTTCTGTAGTTTTTCACTCTTTCTTGTTCTAACTTTCCTTGTTGAATTCACTTTAAGATTCTTCTATGTATTTGGTTATTTGTCTTTAAAAAAATGGGATGGAGTAAAATATGTAAGTTATAGACACAGAGATGATTTTAAAAAGGCAGATTTTTCTTGCATTCGCATAATGTGCTAATAATGACCCTAAAATGCTTATGAATGTTCCATAAATAGTTGAAAATTAACATAATAAGAGTTGGAATTCTTAACACAAAAAAAGTCAAGGCCATCTAAATAAATCTAAAATTATCAATTAAGTTGATTTACTCATTATACAAATAACTTGAGACACTATTCTAAGAATCTGCAGTAAAACAGATGTAAACCATTCCAATTTCATTCAAACTTGATAAACTACTAGTCTACTTATACTAACCCTTTCAATAGGAAAATTAAATTCTGGGGGAAATTATAACAATGTAATTATCTTTTCAGAATAGAAAGATAAGCCACTTAACATTCTCTTTTTTTTTTCTTTTATCCAAGGAAATTAGATTGTAGCTTGATTATTTTAGGCTTGTGGATTGTGTTTTGAGAAGTTATACAATCATTAATGGTAAAGTTATGCTTTGTTTGCTTTATATAGAAGTGGTTCAAATCCCTCTCTGGATTAGAAGATTTAATTATGAAATTTTATGATGACTGTGTTTTAATAATTACTCTGACCCTCGAGTCAGATAAAAACTGATTAAAATGACATCCAAAAAAAGAGTGTGATCATTTGCAGAATGAAAGACCAAAAATCATTCATGTTCTTTTCTCCTTTTATCTCCTGTCATTTTCTGTAGCCCAGGCTTAGAAGAAAAATTAGGTGAAAATAACCCTCGGGCTTTTTTTTTTATTTTTGAGTTATAGGGTACACGTGATTTGCTATGTATGTAAATTGTGTGCAGGTGAAGTTTGGGCTGGTAGTGAGCCCTCTCACCCCCGGTAATGGACATGGTACCCAGTGAGTGATTGTGTACCCTCATCCCTCTTGCCTCCCTCCATTAGCAGTGCCCAGTGTCCATTGTTCCCAGTTTTAGGGCCCGCTTACGAGTGAGAACATGTGGTATTCAGTTCTTTGTTTCTGTAGTAGTTCACTTAGAATGATGGTCTCCATCTGCATCCATGTTGCTGCAAAGGACATGCTTTTCTTCTTCTTTATAGTGGCATTTTCTCAAAGAATGACAAATTGAGCTATCATATGGTCCAGCAATCCCGCTTCTGGAAATATACCCAGAGGAACATAAATTGCTCTACCAATAAGACACCTGCACATACATGTTCACTGCAGCACCATTCACAATAGCAAAAACATGGAACCAATCCAGATGCCCATCAAAAGTAGCCTGGATAAAGAAAATGTGGTACATATATACAATAGAATAAAACCTAGAACTTTGAAAGACCATAAAATGAAGCATGCCAGGAGCCAAGAACATAGCATCTGGTAAAAGCATCTAATAGAAAATGAACCTGCATTACTAGAAATAGTGTCCCAATCAAGACAAGTAACAATCTTACTAAAATTCTGTATTAGCTGCACTATGTATACATATACATCTAAATTAGTGGCCTTTAGTTTTAGCATCACCTTTTAAATTTTATTTTGCTTTTGAGCTATTCTGTTTTAGGAAATAGAAGAGTCATTTGATTGAATGAATCCTCCCATGGATAACTATTACAATATATGGAAAAGAATACTTTTCAGAATCTACTTAAAGGTACTTGAGAGGGAACAAACGCAGAAAGAATTTGGAGAGCAGATTTTTCTATAAAGGCAAACAGCACCTAGCGTAATATTTAAGTGCTGCCTTTCACCTTGGGCATGTCCTACACAATTTGCCTGAAACTCAAGCAGGAAAAAGTTGTTGCCTTGAGGTATCAGAGGATACACTTCAGGGCTCACAAGCCGCTAGAAAATTAGATGAGCTTAATCCTACACTAAACTGTTATCCACAAAATCTTCTTATGAAATTCATCCAAATTCTTGCTGACCACTAAATTGTGCATGCTTATGGGAGACCCAGTATAATGGCAGGAGATGGAAGCTGAAAGAACTAGGTAAATATATAAACAACTGTTTATGGCAAAAGAGAAATAAACTGGAGCTTCAATTCAATAAGGTTAACTGTAAAACCAGAATCACTCTTCAGAAAAAAACAATAAAATTCAGAGTCTCTACACTATATAATTTCCAATAGCCAATATACTATCAAATACAAGTAGCTGTGAAGAAATAAGAAAATATGAGCTATTATAAAAAATTATATATTAATGCAATATAAACCAATGCAAAAACAACCTGGAACTCATAATTAGCTAACATGGACTTTAAAACGACTATTATATGTCCAAGAATATAAAAGAAAATAAATGCATAATGAACAGAGTGAACCAAAAATATAAATTATTATAAAATATAAAAAGGAAAACAATAAATGAAAGACCAAATTAACTAAATAGGCTTAAGATCAGACTAGAATTGTATGACAAAGACTCAATAAGTTGAAAGTAAATCAACAGAAGATTTTCAGTCTGAAGATTACATTGCCATCAAAAGCATTGTAACATAAGTATTTTCTTCTTTAAATGGAAACTTTTCACAAAAGACTCTAAAATTTAATTCTTATACCTCCTACTAAATGTTGAGATCATTACAATTTTCTTTCTTCTTTTTTTATTGAGTGGGGTCTTTCTCTGTCACCCAGGCTGGAAAGCAGTGACATGATCATGGCACACTACAGTCTAGTACTTCTGGGCCCAAGTGATCCTCCCACCTCACCATCCCAAATAGCTGGGACTACAGGCATAAGCTACCAAGCTCAGCTAATTTTTTTATTATCTGTAGAGATGAGGTCTCGCTATGTTGCCCAGCCTGATCTCAAACTCCTGGGCTCAAACAATCCTCCCGCCTCGGTCTCCCAAAGTGCTGGAATTATAGGCAGGATCCACTGTGCCCAGCTGAGATCTCGATATTATCTTAGCATTCATTAAATCTATAATTTTTTAACTTTAATGATCTGTCCATAATGCAAGAATAATACTGAGATCTTGAGGACTATAAAAATTCTCAACGATAAAAGTCCAACATAGTCTAGAATTATTGCAGAGGTCACTGTTTTCACTGCAAGAGGTTTTTAGAAAGATGTTTTCTCCTTTGAGGTCTATGTTCTTAAAGCATGTTGTACTTCCACTATCAGGTTAATGTTGCCACTTTATTAAAATTGTTCCTCTGGAAGGCTGAAGCTGAAAGATCACCTGAGCCCAGCAGGTCCAGGGTGCGTGGTCTTGAGCATGCCTTTGCACTCCAGCCTGGGTAACAGAAAGAGACCCCGACTCAAGAACAAAAACAAACAAAAAATTGTTCCTCAACCGCCCTCTTTTCCACTTGACTATCATTCAGCTTTTTAAAAGCAGGATCATATGTCTGATTCCTCGACCCTGATCTCTCATATCCTCAAGATCAGAACGATATCTGCAAATGCCTGGTCCTTGATAAAGATTTTTTGAATAAGTGAAAGAATGAATTTCTAGAGAGAAATTCATTCTCTCACATATTCCTTCAGATTTCCAATAGAAAATGAGCTGACAAACTACTCCCAATATAAGCATTCAAACAATCCCATTCATGAGTGCTTAGAAAATCTAATTTTCAAATGAATACCAAAATGGTTTCAGAAAGATAAAAGATTGGCTTGAAAAATACTAATTGACATGTTGGTATTGAGTATACAAAACTGGCTTCATTATTAAGCCAAAACTATTTCCTTATCAAGTGACACACTTTAGATATATCAAAAAAGACTCATCAGGAAACTCAAACTGGACCTGCAGAATTATTTCTAATTATACTGACAAGACAGTTCAGAAAGATCCTTCTAGCATTAGTTAAAATCATCCTTAAATCTATTCAAATTATTTTATGAGGTGACTGGTAGAACAAAAGGTCCTTATCATTTGATGATGATGCTTTTGCTAATTTATTTTTAATAGCCAAGTCTCCCTAAGACAAACAATGGTTAAAGTTATAAAAAATTTAAAAGTGAAAAGTGAAAAGAATGTCCTTATTTATTCCTTTATTATAGCACATTGTGGCACAGAGTACTTGGTCACGATAAAATATGGTCTACAAATGTTACAGGGTGAGAGAAATTACTGGGACTGACAAACAGGCCAGACTTAGCATTTCTAGGACAGAGTTGTAAAAAACATCTGACCCTGGCATTCAGAAATCTCAGGAGGAGATTCTCTGGTGGGCAAGTTGTAAAGAGACAGGACTTCAAAAAGTTTTCTCATGCTAGGAGGGTCTTTATGGGGCTTCCACAGCATCAATGAAACAAGGTCACTGAGCCTTAGAAGTAGTCCTCTACCACCTTGTACAATAACCTTCCCTTAAGTGTGGGTGGGGTCATCAAATACAATGAAATATCCCTTCTGTAATATGGTTACATTATGTGGTAAAGGTCAAGGGATCTTGCAGAAGCAATTGAGTTCCTAATCAGCTGACTTTGAGTAAATCAAATGGATGGATGATACTTAGCCATGCAAACCCTTTAAAAAGGTTTAGGTTTTCCTTGAACATAGAGATTACAATTATAGTGCCCTTGGGTTCCATTCTGCTCCCTATTTTCCCTTCCTGACCACTTGTGAAGAACAGCTTTAGCCCATGTCCAAAGATTCCAGCCTGCTCAAAAACATCCTTGCCAGACCACTAGCATTATAGATGCCAGGCTTACTTAGCCCACTCTTACAATCTTATAAAGCAAATATACTAAACCCCTTCATAAACACATGTTTCCTACTGGCCTGCTTCTCTGGCTGAACCCTGACGATTAATCACAGAAGGTTTCAGGGAGTTCACTATTATGCTTACTGTCACTAAAAAGGATGCCCATAAAAACTTCTATTATGTTATCAATGCCTTGTGAGAAAAGTTGAACACAAGAATTTCTTCTCAATTCAATCCTCATCAAACATATGACATCTCCATTAATAACTTTGTATACCTATTTTGATAAGAAAAACACTGCAAGTTCTTGATGTTTTTGAGATGTAATCACTTAATCAATAAACAACTATAATGGTCAGATGATAACAGGTGAACAACAGATCTTCTCAATCTATTGTTATGATTATTATAAATTTTTTAAATTTCATACTAAAGAAGGATTCAGATTTACCATGTAAGTTCACCAGCCACATAACTTATCTACT
>NW_006968481.1:0-836 GCF_000164805.1 Carlito syrichta | reverse complement strand
AATATTTGAAAACTCACACACATATTATTGGGTCAAAGAAGTCAACTGGAAATTATCAAAGATTTTGAATACAATGAAATAAAAACATACCAAATTCTATGGGATATAGCTAAAGCAGTACTTGAAGGGTAATTTGCAGCTCTACATGCCTATATTCCAGGAATGGGAGGGTAGGAATGGAGGACTCAGGAGTCTGGGTTTTCTGTTAAGGTCAAGAGAGAAGAATGGGATTATACTCAGGAAAATCAGCCTGGAGTGTAGTTACCTCCAGAACTTATCCCTGTCACCTCAACCTTGTCCTCATGAAAGTCATAAAAATGGATTCCTTAATAATTCCTATCTCCTCCTGATAGTTACAAGGCAGCAGCTCCACTTCCCTTTGCCACTGCAGTGTCAGAAAAAGACAAACAAAGTTTGACAATACAAACATTCTTGATTCCATTTAAAAAAATCATTCATCAGGCCGGGCTCGGTGGCTCAGCCTGTAATCCCATGTTTTGGGAGGCTGTAGTGAGTGGATTGCCTGAGTCCACGGGTTCAAGACCCACCTGGGCAACTTGGTGAGACCTCATCTCTACAATAAATAAAAAATTAGCCAGGCGAGGTAGCCTGTGCCTGTAGTTCCAGCTACTTGGAAGACGGAAGCAGAGGGGTCACTGGAGTCCAGCAGGTAAGGCTGCAGTGGCCAGGAGCGGCCACTGCACTCTAGTCTGGGTGACAGAGTGAGACTCCAACTCAAAAAAGAAAAAAAAAAGAAAAAAAATTATTTGGGAGTGGTAGTGCACACCTGTAGTTCCAGCTACTTGGAAGGCTGAGGAGAAAGGATCACTGGAGCG
>NW_006968480.1:0-738 GCF_000164805.1 Carlito syrichta | reverse complement strand
TTTCTATCTTTCTTTCTTTCCTCACTAGGTTGCCCAGGCTGCTCTCAAATCACCCAACTCAGGCCATCCTCATAGACTGGGCCTCCCAAATTGCTGTAACCACAGGTATTCCATTTGGTCGTCATTCTGGTCTTCTTATGGTCTTAAACTATGGGGCAGAGGCAATCCTCCCCCCGAGGCTTGCCGTCACCCAAAGTTTTCTAGGTTTTGCTTGGGTTGAGGTGTTGGTTTGCTATGGTGTCCAACCATGCCTTGAGTTCCCAGGCTCCAGCCATCTTCCCATCTCGGTGTCCCCATGTGCTGAGGAGACATGTGTGAGCCACCCAGCCATCCCACCACACCAAAGGTTTTAGACTCATGCCCTCCCTCCCTTTCACTGAGTCACCCCATGGGATGGGCGAGTGGGTCCCCCGTGGGGAACAAGGCAGGATGAAGTGTGGTCAACCTGGCAGAGACACACTCATGCACCAGATGCTCCCCCTGTAATGGGCTCAGCTGACATTTCAACTGCCCTCTCGGGAGTCCCAGGTCTTTGGAGGTACCAGGCCTTGCCATGATCCCCAAGAGTGGTGTGGATGCTGGGCATGGGGGATAATATCTGTCATCCTGGCACTCTCATAGGCTGAGGTGAGAGGATGGCCTAATCTCCTGTGTTTGAGACCAGCCTGGGCACTTTGGAGAGACCTTGTCTCTACAAAAGCCAAAAATTGAGGCAAGCTTGTTGGCACAGGACTTTCG
>NW_006968479.1:0-760 GCF_000164805.1 Carlito syrichta | reverse complement strand
TCATCAAATTAATACAATAATGCAAAAACAAATGAAACCATTAGAAGAGCAGAGATACAGCCAACATAATGGGAAAAACGATTCTCAACCTATATATATGTAAAAAGGCATAACATCTAGGAATTACAAAAAGCTCAAACACTCAGAAAAATAAGAAAAACATCCCCTTTGAAAAGTGTGCAAAATACGTGATCGGACACTTTTTATAAGAAGAGATATGGGCAGCAGACAGACACATGAAAATTGGTCAGCCTCACTCATCATCGAAGAAATGCAAATGAAATCACTTTGAAATACAACATAACCCTGTAAGATAGGTCTTCATTAATAAAACAAACAATAACAGATGCAGGTCAGAGTTTGGGAAGAAATAAATGCTTGTACAGTGAATATGTACTGGAAAGTAGAGCAACATCTTTGGAAAACAGTGTGGCGCTTTGTAAAGGGACAAGATATTGACCTAACATGTGACTCAGTAATTGCCATGTAGAGAATATACCTGGAGGAACTCAAATCATTTTACCAAAAAGATACCTGCACCAGTATGTTTTTTTCAGCTCGAATCACAATTGCAAAAAACATGGTACCAACCATATTGCCCTTCAAAGCTGGAATAGATAAAATGAATGTGGTATATAGACAGTGGAATATTATGCAGCCATTAAAAAGGACAGCTAAAGGGATTTTGCAGAACGTTTGATGGATATGAAGTAAGTCACTTTCAGTGATTTATCATAGAATTGAAGAAGAGACTTCCATG
>NW_006968478.1:0-647 GCF_000164805.1 Carlito syrichta | reverse complement strand
ACTTCACTAGCTTTAACTTTGCTCCCATATATCTAACACCATCTTATGAGGTTTTCATCATATGCAGCAGTATAAAGCAAGGATGGATCAAGCCATTATAATCTCTGCAAACTACTATTTCCCTCTGGGCGCCCACCATATTGTATTATTAATTTTATATCCAACATATCTGTCAACCTTTACTGTGGGTAAAGCTTGTCTACTTGATTTGACATCTCTAGTGATCCTAAGAGGAGGAGGGAGAGAAGTGGTAAGAAAATATTTAGGTCTGACAAAGGCTTAACATCCTGGATCTACAAGGAACTGAAACGTACTGAAAAGAAGAAAACAAACAACTCCATTATAAAATGGGCAAAAGATATGAACAGACACTTCACAAAAGAAGACATTCGAGAAGCCAACAAACACATGAAGAAATGCTCAACCTCACTAATCATCAGGGAGATGCAAATCAAAACCACACTGAGATACCACCTAACTCCAGTCAGAATGGCAATTATCAACAACTCAATAAATAACAGCTGCTGGAGAGGGTGTGGTGAAAAGGGAACACTTCTACACTGCTGGTGGGAGTGTAAACTAGTGCAACCTCTGTGGAAAGCAGTGTGGCGATTCCTAAAAGCTCTAAAAATTGACCTTCCATATGT
>NW_006968477.1:0-943 GCF_000164805.1 Carlito syrichta | reverse complement strand
GGAGCCCATGATTTGAGTATTGTGGTGAATGACGGTCATGTCCCCGGGCTCTAGCCTGGGCAACAGAGCCAGACCCTGTCTCCAGAAACATAAGTATCGTACAAAGATTCTGAACTGCATGTGGTGTGTTCACATGGTGACTGACTTTAGAGCCAGGAAAAATGGGATTGGTGGGAAAGAAATTTCCCTGGGTGAGGGATCTGTCCCTGGCCTTTCTTGGTGGTAGGTCATCATTGCTGAGTCAGAGGACCTACCTGCCTGGGGCACATTTCTGCCTTTGGAGAAGAGTGCCAGCAGGAACCCAGCCAGGTACTCAGGAACTCCCACATCAAAATGGGGGCACCCATTTGGGGGAGTTGGGGCTGGAAAATGCCAAGCTTGGGGGACCCTCGAATGTGGGGAGAGAGGGAAGGAAAGACTGAGAGCAGAAGGTTTGCAGAATAATGGATTTCTTTCTTCCTTTCTTTCTTTCTTTCTTTCTTTCTTTCTTTCTTTCTTTCTTTCTTTCTTTCTTTCTTTCTTTCTTTCTGTCTTTCTTTCTTTCTGTCTGTCTTTCTGTCTTTCTTTCTTTTCTTTCCTCACTAGTTTGCCTAGGCTGCTCTCAAACCTCCCAACTCAGGCCATACTCTCAGACTGGACTTCCTAAACTGCCGCAATCATAGTCTTTCCGTTAGGTCGGCATCCTGGTCTTCAGGCCTGGTCTTGAACTCTGGCCCAGAGTCAGTCCTCCCGCAGAGGCCTGCCCTCACACAAGGTTTGCTGGGTTTTGCTTAGAGTTGAGGTGAGGGCTTGCTATGGTGTTCAGCCTGGTCTTGAGCTCCCAGGCACCAGCTATTTTTCCATGTCTGGGAGACAGACGTGTGTTACTGGCTCTCACTGCCACCCTGAAGGCTTGAGAGTCACGACCTCCCTTTCCCCAAGCTGTCCCCTGGGAGAAGTGACC
>NW_006968476.1:2134-2922 GCF_000164805.1 Carlito syrichta | reverse complement strand
AAAAACAAAACAAAACAAAACAACCCCTTCAATAAGTGGGCAAAAGACATGAGCAGACCCTTCTCAAAAGAATATATGCAGGTATCTAACAGACACATGAAAAAGTGCTCAGTCTCTCTCATCATCTGAGAAATGCAAATCGAATTGTATCTCTTGGTTCCAAGAATTGTATACTCGTTAAGACTAAAGGGTAATGTCTTATGCACTTTCATCTCTCAGTACTGGAAAATGGATGCTAATATTTGGTAATGGGTCTAGTAAATGTGGTTAGGAAGGTCCAATCCCTAAAGAGTTTGTGCAGCTATCTGAGATCTGGGTGGCTACAGCAGGTCACCTAGACTATTTTCCTGAATAAAAAAAGTAGTTATGCACAAGTAAAAACAATTTTGAGTTGGGTATATTATCAAAAGTCTAGGAATGCAAGCAATAGTCATAGTATAAAGTGGACACCATTAAGACTTGGGCTGCACATAACCATTTGATATGTACTCTAACATTGAAAATATGGATTGAGAATGAAAACAGAAATACGGCTTCAGTAAAAATATGGAGATTCAAACTCTAGTCTTTATTTCAGGAAATATGTTTGAGTCTTCATAGAAAGCATTGTTGCCTTCACAAAACATTGAGTGCCTAATTGCTAACCAATGGGAATAATAAAATATGGTTCCTCCAAAAACTTCACCAGTAGCAGCATTCTTTTGTACTACTGATAATACTTTAAAGTTGTTATTTGGCAAACTGTATGGCTCTATTATTACTGTTTTTGTGATTTATTGTAGTATTGA
>NW_006968476.1:0-754 GCF_000164805.1 Carlito syrichta | reverse complement strand
TCCGAGTAGCCAGAATTACAGGCATGCACTACCATGCCCGGCTGATTTTTTGATTTATTGTAGAGATGAGGTCTCGCTGCCCAGGCGGGTCTCGAAGCGGGCTCAGGCAATCCACTCACCTCAGCCTCCCAAAGGCGCGGGATTACAGGCTGAGCCACCGAGCCCGGCTACC
The DNA here is from genome assembly GCF_000164805.1 of Carlito syrichta. NCBI lineage: Eukaryota > Metazoa > Chordata > Mammalia > Primates > Tarsiidae > Carlito > Carlito syrichta. The sequence goes on along the minus strand of NW_006968476.1, from coordinate 582 downwards.
TCTCTATATTTTAGAATATAGACAGAAAAATTATAAGGTAGGTATCCCGAAAGACATTTTTCTTCACTTTTTCATTTAGTTGCTTAGTATGTAAAATTTGTCTGAAATTTACTATACTTGAAAGATTAGAATAGCTATATAATGCTGTATGGTAACTCCTACATTTCCACCGGATGTCACTAATGTCTTAATATGTAAATTATGGCAAGTTTCTTTTGGTTCTAAAGACTATAAAATTCAGCTTTCTTATTGGAAGTTAACATTGGGATTTCTGGCTATAAATACTTAAATATATCAGGGGAAAAACACAGCATCTATTATTTGGTGGCACTTTACATGAATTATTTTAATTAATTCTCATGCTTTATTAGTACATCAGTATAATTGTAGTGGGCATACAAATTGTGCAAGGTTTTTGAAGTTTAGATGATCTCTTTCTTCTGTCTTCAGCCAGGGAAGCTTATCTTGACTCCCCAACAAGCACATCATAATGTGTGTTTACCCACCCTTTTCCTCTTACCTTTTATGCCCTTTTAACATTTGAGTGTCAGAACGAACTAGTTTATTACTATGCTTTGCAAA
>NW_006968475.1:0-741 GCF_000164805.1 Carlito syrichta | reverse complement strand
GAGTTAAAATGAAATGATGAAATGAAATGAAATGAAGAAATGAAGTGAAATGAAAAAATGAAATAAAACATCATGAAATGAAATGATGAAATGAGATGAAATGAGATGAAATGATGAGATGAGATGAGATGAGATCATGAAATGATGAAATGAAATGAGATGAGATGAGATGATGAGATGAGATGAAATGATGAAATGAAAAAATGAAATGAAACGAGATAAATGAATGAGATGAAATGAGATGAAATGAGATGAGATGAAATGAAATGATGAAATGAGATGAGGTGATGAGATGAGATGAAATGAGATGAAATGAAATGAAATAATGAAATGAAATGAGATGAGATGAGATGAAATGATGAAAGGAAATGATGATATGAAATGAAGAAATGTAATGAAATGAAGAAATGAAATGAAATAAAATGAAATGATGAAATGAAATGAGATGAGATAAGATGAGAATAAATGATGAGATGAGATGAGACGAAATGAGATGAAATGATGAAATGAAATGAAATTATGAAATGAAATGAAGACATGAAATGAAACAAAATGAAATGAGATGAAATTAGATGAAATCATGAAATGATGAGATGAGATGACATGACATGACATGAAATAGCTACATCCTGATAATTGACTCCAGGAGAAGCCGACTTCACCTGGGACTGAGAGCCACACCCAGGAAAGTGAAGCTCCAGTGATGGGTCAGACATGGTGGGGCAGAAGGAGGGCATGGAG
>NW_006968474.1:0-852 GCF_000164805.1 Carlito syrichta | reverse complement strand
TTTCAGGTCCCAGTTTCCCCAATGGAGTCGCCTGCGTTTTCTAAGATTATTATAATTTGTGTTTACGTTTAGGTCTTTCATCTATTTAGTGTTATGGTCCATGGTGATAGATCGGGGTTCTGTTTCAATCTTGGGCATGTTGTCAGCCTTTTCCAAGCACCATTTACTGAATATATTCTCCATTAACCAGTGGGACTCCGAGGTTTTGTCAAAGACGAATTGGTTGAGAATTTGAGGATTACATTCTCTGTCCTGATCCATTGGCCTTTGGAACTATTCTTGTACCAATACCAGGTTGTGTTGATTATTGTAAACATATAGTAAAGTTTGAAGTCTGGAAGTGTAATAGCTCCTGCTTTGTTTCTTTTGATAAGATTCTTTGGATATTCAGGATTGTTTATGGTTTCGTATGACATTTTTATTGTAATTTCCAGGTCTGAGAAGAATGATGCTAACTTAATGGTTATTTCATTGAATCTGTAGTTTCATTAAAAGGCTAATTCTTACATTATAAGAGGTAAGTACAGTCAGGGAAAAAACCATATCAAATTGTCATTTATGACATCAGCCTCAGAACTTTGACATCATAATAGGAGGGACCTTGATGACTGAGCAATCCGTAGGTTTCAAGCACTTGTGTAGAGCACTCTACTAAATGCGGTAGACATGTGAATTTCATTCCCAAGAAGTGAAGATAACCATGCGTTCACATGGTGAACACATTCAAAAATTTCTCCAGGGATGAGTGACCATTCAAGAATCCTCTAAACGTTGTAGTCTTTTTTTAATTTTTAAAGCAGTCTTTATTGAGAGGAATGAGAAACTCCCAAACTGGGAGGGGACCTGAGGGGG
>NW_006968473.1:0-725 GCF_000164805.1 Carlito syrichta | reverse complement strand
TTTTAAAAGCATGCTTAGGATTCATATTTTTTGTTGTTGTTGTTGGAGTCTCACATGTTGCCAGGTTGGAGTGCAATGGTATGCTCAGGGCCACCGTAGTCTCAACTGCTGGGCTTTGGGGATCCTTTCCATCTCAGCGTTCCAAGTAGCCAGAATCACAGGTGCACATCACCACACCCAGCTATTTTTTAAAATTTACTGTAGAGATGAGGTCTCGCCATGTTGCTCAGGCTGGTCTTGAACCCCTTGGCTCAGGTGATTCCCTCACCTCTGCCTCCCAAAGCATAAAATAATTTTTAAAATCAGTAGCTGAATAGAAACACATTTCCAACACAAAACCATGTAAACAGATTCTAAAATTTTTAATTTGTTGAAAGTATGAATGCTAAATACACATTAACAGATAAAATTAATAAAGTATTATTCTAAAACATACAAGGTAGGTCCCCAAATTGGAATTTACTTATTAAAATTATATATATATATATATATATATATATATATATATATTTTTTTTTTTTTTTTTGAGTTGGAGTCTCACTCTGTTGCCCAGACTGGAGTGTGGTGGCTGCTCCCAGCCACCGCAGCCTCGACCTGCTGGGCTCTGGTGATCCTTCTGCTTCAGTCTTCCAAGTAGCCAGAATTATAGGCATGTGCTAGCACACCTGGCTGATTTTTTGATTTATTGTAGAGATGAGGTCTCGCCTGCCCAGGCGGTCTCAAAC
>NW_006968472.1:0-773 GCF_000164805.1 Carlito syrichta | reverse complement strand
GTAAGGTTAATCGGGGGTTATCGATATAGAACAGGCTCTTTAGAGGGATGTGAAGCACCACCAAGTCCTTGAGTTTTAAGCTGTTGCTTGTAGTACTCTGTGAATAAAATTTGTTTAAATTTATTTATATTTATGAACTAAGCATAGTGGGGTAGCTAATCCCAGTTTGAGTCTTAGCTGTCGTGTCTTCAAAACATTAAAGTCACTTTCGTGGATTATTTTAGGTTTGACTGTAGTTTTTTTTTTATGGCCTAGTCAGGGTTTAACTGTAGTTTGAGTATAATTTAAACATGCTTTACGCTGGATCTTATTAGTTTGGGTTAATCATATGACCACAGTGGCTGGCACGAAATTTACCAACCCTGTATTTCTAGTATAACTTAGTTGAACTTTCATTTATTGCTTAATTTATATTACTGCTGTATCCCGTGGGGGTGTGGTTGAGCAAGACGTTGTGAACTACTTGTTAATGTCCTTGATGTCCGCTCCTTTTGGTCTGTTGGGACCTAGAGGGCATTCTCACTGGAGGGCAGATACTTGCATGTATAATTTTACTAGAAACTAATGAGAAGGCTAGGACCAAACCTATATGTTTATGGGGCTGGGACCCATCTAGGCATTTTCAGTGCCTTGCTTTAATTGTAAGCTACATTAACCTATTTATTTGTAGAGCTAAAGTATTATGTCAGTATGGGTTATTGAGTGGAAGTGGAATATAAAGGTTTGGGTTACATTATTTAGGGATTAAGGTTTAAGTTGGGAATTAGGGAAAG
>NW_006968471.1:0-820 GCF_000164805.1 Carlito syrichta | reverse complement strand
GGGGGGGGTGAAAAGAAGTCATTATACTAGAAAATGGGAGAAGAATGTGACCCATCTTCTCTCTTCTTTATAATCTTGGAACTTATTTCCTTGTTTTATGAATTTGGATGAAGAAAAATGTCTATCGTTTCTCAAGACTCTGATTACTTTTTCTAACTGAACTTTGGCATTTAATTACAAATGTAGGCAGCAAAACACAGTAATATTAGAAGTAACTGGGACTTTTGTCACCAACAGAATTTGCAGACTTTTTATATTACATTATAATTGTCACTGATGCCTCACAATATTGTCTATGCTTGTAGCAACTGATAATTCAGTAGTTACTAGAACTGCTGCTAGCACTTCTAATATAATGCATTAATTAAGATGCACATATATTACATCAAAAATGTGTTTTTTAATTATAGTTTTTGTATACTACAGCAACTGTCTTTAAATATAACTGCTTTCCCTTTCAAGCCCATATGTTTTATTTTATGCACTTAAAAAAATAATTCTAAGAATAGGTTTATAGGCTTCATTAGCGTGCACTTAAAATTTAGAAACTCCTATTCTAATAAGATTACACCCAAGTGACCAATCCTTCTCTTTCTCTGTCTTTTCTTTCCCTTAAGAGATCTTGACTCAGAGATTTTTGCTTCAGTTTAATAAGAACTGGAAAATATTAGTTGCATTGGATGATTCTTTTTTCTTGCTCTTCTGTCTTTTTCAGATTTTATTTATGGGATAGATAAGATCTACCTGAATCACAAAGGTCTCAAAACTCAGGTTTGGAACCTAGGGATAAATGACCAGTCTTAGGGTTGACTTAAGCTTG
>NW_006968470.1:0-3647 GCF_000164805.1 Carlito syrichta | reverse complement strand
CAATGGGCACGTCCCTCCCATGTCTCAGCCACGTGAACCCAGAAGTTCTGCCTCCACCCTCCATACTCGTGCCCCACAGCAAATACGTGCGTCAGCTCATGTAACAGACGGCCCCGAGTCAGGGGAGACATTGGGCATAGCACGATCAAGGTGGCCCAGCAAAGTCACAGCAAGTCCAGGATCTGGAGTCCCTGTCTGTCACCTTTGGGTGAGGGGATGACCCCTTCCTCTCCTGATCACTTAATCGTCCCCTGCCCACACTGATGTTTCCATTAGGAGCCATGGATGCCAATCATAACGCACTTGGGAGGGGTCTTTTTTGTCACCAGAGTCTCTGTCAGACAGGCTGGGGTGTGGCAGCATGATCGTGTCTCCCTGGACCTCGTCCTGCAGGTCTCAGGTGATACTCCCCACTCTGGTCCCAGGGAGCCGTGCCCAGGGTTCACCACATCTGACTCAATTTTGGAAATCTGTCACTGAGTTGAGGTCAGCCCACATTGCCCAGTCTGGTGTCCAACCCCTGGGCTCAGGCAGCCTCCCACCTCATCCTACCAGGGTGCAGGGCTGAGGGATGTGTGCCACGGTGCCTGGCCTGGACTCACACATTCTGTCTGTGGGGGTGATGTCAAGAAACGCCCCTCGATTGAGGCCACCACATCCCGTATAGCCAAGACCATGGGCAACTCCACACACAACCCCAGGGTTTGTGTTATCAGGAGCAATGAGATCTTGCCACGTGGCCCAGGCTGTTCTCAAACTCCTGGACTTCAGCGGTCCCCTGTCTCAGCCTCCCAAATCCACGGTCAAATTTTCTTCTGATTCACCATCTTTCAGGAACTCTGAGCTGAAGCCTGGGGACTTGTTCTCAAATGATCTCTGTCTGTTCACTATGATCCCAACTCCATACACAAATGAATCCTCTTCTTTTTTTCCCTTTTTTCCTTTTTTTCTTTGAATTGGAGTCGCACTCCATCGCCCAAGGTGGAGGGTGGTGACTCACTCTCCACCACCGCAGCCTCAGCATGCCGGGCTCCCACGAGAGTTACCTTTGCCTTCCATGGAGCAGGAACGACAGGTGCACACCACCATGCCTGGCTCATTTGGGATGGATGGTAGACATGCGGTCTCACCAAGGTGCATGGGTGGTTCTCAGCCCACGAGCTCGGGCCAGCCGCTGACCTCGTCCTTGCAAAGCACTGGTATGACGAGGCTGAACCTCTGAGCCAGGCCTCAATCCTTCATCGAAAACCAGCCAGAAGGCCTGGCATGGCAGCCGACTCCTGGAATCCCTGTGTTCTGTGAGTACGATGCAGGAGGATGGCTAGAACCCAGGAACCCAAGACCAGCCCTGACCATGCAGGGAAACCCCATCCCTGCACCTATCCCAACAGGGGGTCTGGGGTCGAGGTGCACGTCATCCTGGCCACTCTGGAGGCTGAGGTGTTTGAATCACTGGAGCTTGCAATATCAAGGCTGGTGGTGAACAATGGTTGTGTCCCCGGGCCCCAGCCTGGGCAACAGAGCCAGGCCCTGTCTCCAAAATCATGTGAATCTTACAAATATTCTCAACTGAGTGTGTTCACAGGATGACTGGATTTAGGACCAGAAAAAATGGGATTGGTGGGAAAGAAATGTCCCTGGTTGAGGGATGTGTCCCTGGGCTTTCTTGGTGGAAGGTCTTCATTGTCGCGTTGGAGCATTGACCTGCCTGGGGCACATTTCACACCTCAGAGATGAGTGCTGACAAGAACCCGGCCAGGGAACCTCAGGAACTCCTGAAACAAAGTAGCAGCTGCAACTGGGTGGTGGTTGGGCCTGGAACGTGCCGAGCTTGGGGGACCCTCACATGTGGGGGCGCAGGGGGAAGGACTGAGGGTAGAATGTTTGGAGGTGAATGGATTTCTTTTCCTTCCTTCCTTCCTTCCTTCCTTCCTTCCTTCCTTCCTTCCTTCCTTTCTTCCTTCCTTCCTTTCTTTCTTTCCTTTTCTTTCTTTACGTCTCTCTCTCTTCTGTTTCCTCACAAGGTTGTCCTGGCTGCTCTCAAACCTCCCAACTTGGACCTTCCTCTCAGCCTCAGCCTCCAAAACAGCTGTGATCAGAGGCTTTCCATTTGGTTGACATCCTGGTCTTCCTTCCTAGTCTTGACCACTGGGCCTGAGGAGATCCTCCTGCCAAGGCCTTCCCTAACCCCAAGTTTTCTGGGTTTTGCTTGGAATCGAGGTGGGGGCTTGCTCTGGTGTCCAGTCTGGTCTCAATTTCCAGGGTTCCAGCCATCTTCCCGTCTCGGCATCCCTGAGTGCCGAGGAGACAGACATGAGTCATTTGGCACTCTCTGCCCCACCAAACGTTTGAGAGTCATGCCCTCCCTTTCCCTGAGAGTCCCTTGGAGGATCGAGTGGTTCCAACCTGGGGAATGAGGCAAGTGAATGGGTGGTGCTCTGGCAAAGACACGGCCATGTGTCAGGGTCTCCCCCTGGGAAGGGCTCAGTGGGTTACTCTGACTGCACTCTCTGAGATCCTAGGTCATTGGAAGGGAGCCAGTCTCGTGGTGCAGCCCTGAGGGGTGTTGAGGCTCTGTGCAAGTGCTCACACCTGTCATCCCATCACTCTGGGTGGTCGAGGTGGGAGGGTGGTCTGAGCTCCAGTATTTGATACCAGCTCGGGTACCTTGGTGAGACCTCGTCTCTACAAAAAAAAAAAAAATGAGTCGAGCATAGTTGCAAATGTCTGTCATTACAGCCACTCGGGAGGCCTGGGTGGGAGGATCACTGGAGCCCAGCCGATGGAGGCCATGGTGTCCGAAAGCAGGTCCCTGTGCTCCAGCCTTGGTGACAGAGCAGAACTCCAACTCAGAATAATAATACCAGCCACCACCACCACCACCACAACCACAGGCCGGGATCAGGTTCTTGGCCTGACATCCCCACCCTTCAGAGGCTCAAGTGAATGGATGGCCTGAGATTACAGATTTGACACCAGCCTGGAATATGGGGCAAGACCTCTTTTTAGCCTCATAAATAAATGGAAAGATTAACCAGGAGTGGTGGCTCAGGCCTGTGGTTCCATCCATTCGTGGGGCCAAGGCAGGAGGATCACCTGAGCCCAGCAGTTGGAGTCCACAGTGGCTGTGAGCATGCCCCTGCGATCTGGCCTAGGAGAGAGGGTGGGATTCCGACTCCAAATAATAATCACCACCATCACCACCACCACCAGCAGCCCTGCCACACAGCACGAGGAGTCACCCTCATGAATGAGAGAGGAACAGGCACTTTCCGGCCTGTCATTCAGGGGAGATTGCATGGGTGGCCACCAGGCACGTCCATCCCACACCTTCGGCCACATGCCCCAGATGACCTAGACCCACCCTCCATATTTGTGCCCAACAGCAAAGACATGTGTGAGCTCACGGAACAAACGACCCCGAGTTAGGGCTGCCATTGGGCACAGAGCAATCAAGGTGGTCTGGCAATGACACGGCCAGCCCACGTTCGGGTTGCCCTGTCTGCCATCTTCGGCCTGGGTTAGGGTCTCTTCCTCTCCATATCACTCCATCGTCCCCTACCCACATGGACCTTTTAATGGGGATCCATGGACACCCACCGTGATGCACATAGGAGGATTCTTCTTTGTCACCATAGTGTCCAATG
>NW_006968469.1:0-765 GCF_000164805.1 Carlito syrichta | reverse complement strand
TCAGCCTCCCAAAGGTGCGAGATTACAGGCTGAGCCACCGAGCCCGGCTTGACTTGAGTTTTAAGGCAACATCTCATGGTGCTGGGATCACCTAAGAAAAATACCTGTAGGGTGTGGGAAAAACATGTGAATATATGAGTGAGAGAAATGTCAGACACCAGGGAATGAGAAGAAATGTGTATGTGTGTGTGTTTTTTTTTTTTGAGATGGAGTCTCGCTCTGTCGCCCAGGCAGGAGTGCAGTGGCACACTCATGACCATCCCAGCTTTGACCCTCTGGGCTCCAGTGATCCTTCTGCCGCAGACTTCCAAGTGGCAAAACTACAGGCATATGCTACCATTCCCGGCTAATGTTTTTATTTTTCATAGAGACGAGGTCTCACCAAGTTGCCTGGGCTGATCTTGAACCTGCAGCCTCAGGCAATCCACTCTCCTTGGCCTCCCAAAGTGCTGTGACTATAGGCTGAGCCACCAAACCCAGCCATGGGCTGTGTTAAACATGGGACTGCATGGCATGTATCAAGGTGGCAGCCACTACTCGGCTGTCAGTTCATCTCTGAAGGCCATATCCCACTTCTGGCATGGTTGGAAGAGCAAAGACTTTTGAAATAAATAGAATTCCATTCTCAGGTCTACACTTCACTCACTGTGGGAATGGGAGCATGTTATTGAACATGTCTGAGATTCAGTGTCCTCATCTGAAAGAGAACTAGGTGCTTGCTGAAACTCCATCATTTTCCAACCTAGGCACACCGTTGATTCCATG
>NW_006968468.1:0-763 GCF_000164805.1 Carlito syrichta | reverse complement strand
TAAAAATCTCCATATACCAGATTTTTTTTAAACAAAAATAGGAGTGTTTTAAGGGCTAGTGGTTGCCATTCAGGGGGACTAGTAGAAAGCTCTATATGACCAGCCTCTAATTGTTGTTAAACTAGTTTTTTGGCTGTCTTAAGCTTTTCCAAGGGTAGGGGCCATTGTTCCACCCAAACCGGTTTGTTGGCTTCTCAGGTAATAGGTTCTTGGGGACAATGTATCCAATACCAGCTCAATTTGTCTTTTCATTAACTTGGACAGGTTTTTACATTCCCTGTTCATTTTTGCCAAGTCTCTTAAAGGGATCATAGCCCATTGGAAGCATTTGTGTTGAAACTTTGTCATTAGGGCTATAGAAAAGCATGCCCATTTGAGCAAGAATATCTGTTCCCCATAATGTAAAGAGAATAGATGGAATAAAGTATAGCAAAAAGTTTTTGAAGTCTCATTATATGTTCAATTTTAAATTTTAGAGCTTTTGGCTACTGAGGGTGCTTGACCAATACCTATGAGACCTGAAGGAGCTATTCGAGTAGGCCAGGAAGTCCAATTTTTCCAGCAATACAGGAAACATCGGCTCTATAGTCCAATAAACCTTTAATCTTAACTCATTGTATATATGTCTTTTAGAGGTCTAGAGTTAGTAACCTCCTGAACCCCCAAAAAACCCCTGTGTAATCCAAATCCACCACTCCAGGAATAATGGAAACTCCTTGTAAAGACAAGGAACTTCTGCCTAATATTACACCCACTATTCCTT
>NW_006968467.1:0-775 GCF_000164805.1 Carlito syrichta | reverse complement strand
CAGTGGGTCTTGGAGGTTTTTCAAAGATGAGTTGGTTGAGAATTTAAGGATTTTATTCTCTATTCTGATCCACTGGCCTATGGACCTATTCTTATACCAATAACAGGCTGTGTTGATTAATGTAAACAAATAGTAAACTGTGAAGTCTGGAACTGGGATAGCTCCTACTTTGTTTCTTTTGATAAGAGTCTTTTAGCAATTCACGATTGTTTCTGGTTTCATATGAATTCTTTACTGCAATCTCCAGATCTGGGAAGAATGATGTTAACTTAAAGGCTATTTCACTGAATCTGTAGATTGAGTAAAAGGATAATTTTTACATTAAAAGACATAAATAAAGTCACAGAAACAAGCATGTCAAATTGTCATTAATGACATCAGCCTCAGAACTTTGACATCATAATGGAAGGTTCCTTGACTACTGAGCAATCCTTAGGCTTCAAGCACTTGTGTACAGTCCTGTACCAAATGCAGTAGACATGGTGGATTTCATTCCCAACAAGTGTTCACACCTACCCAAAAATTTATCAGGGATAAGTCACAATTCAAGAATCCTCTAAACGAGGTAGTCTTTTTTCTTTTTAAAGTAGTGTATATTGAGAGGACTGAGAATCTCCCAAACTGAGAGGGGACTTCAGGGTGTTGCCCAAGAAGTAGACTTTTATTAGTATGGTCATGGAGTCATGTTGAGGCTTGGTTATAGAACAACCAAACAGTATTTTAGCACTTACTTTAGTTAAGAAAATTTTGGATGTTTTTAGTATTGTGCAATACC
>NW_006968466.1:0-735 GCF_000164805.1 Carlito syrichta | reverse complement strand
GAAAAGGACAAGAAAGATGGGACCTACCTCTACCCGAAGGGTCCCCTCTTTACTAGATGAAATAATCTTAATCGAGTAAATTAATAAATAACCCTACCCAAGAACAGGGTTCGTTAAGATGGCATATATACAAATTTGGAGTTCAGTTTTGGCTAGAAATGTAAATTTGGGATTTGCATTTTTAGATTTTTTTCATTCCTCTTGTTCATTATTCTCATTGCTATTCTACTTAATAACAGAAGTAGAGGAGAGGATCTTGTTTTCTTTGACTCCATCTTCCTAAAATTGGCAGCTTGATTGAGAAGTAACAGCTATTTTGACAAGATTTGCTTCGCTGTAAAAGAGCTATCTGGAAAATATTGGGTGGTCACAGTTTATGTGGCAGATGCACTACTGAAAGCATGTTATTATTCAAAACACCCTGGCCCAAAACGACAAGTGTTTTGGCTATCAGCTATGACAGTGGCTTCCTCTGGCAATAGTGTAAACGCAGGTTACCACTCATTTTGTCCCCATTCTTTGAAATGTTGTGTTTTCTTATATTTAAGACTTGGCAGTTTTTCAAACTCATATATCAATTCAAATGTGATCATTTTTTCAAATTCAATCTGCATTAAGGGATTTGTTTTATAAGAATTCACTTGAAGACATTACAAAGACTCAGCCCAACATGACCAGGTGTGGTGGCTCATGTCTGTATTCCCAGAGTTTGAAAGGCCAAAGCAAGAGGATTGG
>NW_006968465.1:0-834 GCF_000164805.1 Carlito syrichta | reverse complement strand
GGGCAACTGTATTTAGAGCCAAGAAAAATGAGATTCGGGCAGAATAATGTCTGGGTGAGGGATGTGTCCCTGGCCTTTCATGGTGGAAGGTCCTCATTTCTGAGTCTGAGGGTCGGCCTGCCTGGGGCACATTTATCACCTCAGAGAAGAGAGCCAGTAGGACCTGGCCAGGGAGACTTGGGTACTCCCACACCAAAGCTGGGGCAGTCATTGGGGGATTGGGGCCTGAAGGTCCTGAGATTGGGTGTTCTCACTATGTGGGGGGGTGGGGAGGGAAGGACTGAGGGCAGAAAGTTTGCAGGAGAATGGATTTCTTTCTTTCTTTCTTTTTTCTTTCTTTCTTTCTTTCTTTCTTTCTTTCTTTCTTTCTTTCTTTCTTTCTTTCTTTCTTTCTTTCTTATTTCTTTTCTTTCCTCACTTGGTTGCCCAGGCTGATCTCAAACTACACAACCCGGGCCACACTCTCGGTCTGGGCCTCCAGAATTGCTGCAATCACAGGCTCGCTATTTGGTCAACAACCTAGTCTTCCTGCCTGGTCTTCAACTCTGGGCCAGAGACAATTCTCCCGACCATGCCTGCTCTCACTCAAGGTTTTCTGGGTATAGCTTTGGGTCGAGGTGGGGGCTTGCTATGGTGTCCAGCCTGACTCAGCTTCCAGTCTCCAGCCATCTTCTTGTCACGGGCTCCCTGAGTGCTGAGGAGACAGGTGTGAGTCGCCTGGCCAGCACCCCCTGGACAGTTTGAGAGTCACACCCTCCTTTTACCCAAGGCAGTCCCTGGGATGAGCCAGCAGGTCGACACTAGGGATCAAGATGAGCAGAGGTGTGGGTGCCC
>NW_006968464.1:0-803 GCF_000164805.1 Carlito syrichta | reverse complement strand
GGCACCCAGATATGGTTCTTTTCACCTATGTTCCCCTTTAAAATATGACACCCACATCCAACACATAATTCCACATAAACAGTAGGGACAAAGTTCAATAGTTCCAATACTAAATGTGAGAACTAGACCAGTCACACTCTCTCAGATGGTTAGACTAGAGGGTCTCAAAGGATTCTTCCAGCCCTGATATTGCAGATGAAGCTATCTAAGAATACATCTACTCATTCAGCAAATATTTATTGTTTTTATACTAATTTTACTTCAAACTCTGCTCTGGCATTTATAAAGACAATCCAGATCCAGGGTTTTACTCTCCAGTTCAGGTTCTGCGGGGCATCCTCTGTGGTATGTCAGTCCTCTTGTCAGGAAGCAGATACTCCAGAAGCAATGGCCTCCTACAGTGACTATATGAGCTGACCACAGGTTTCCAAGCACATTATCCTGTATCCTCTATTCTCTTCTGGATAATCTTACAAGTTGTGGTCTTGGAACTCTGTCCTATATTTTAATTATGTGGATACAGAGTCATACCTGTTTTTCTTTTCTTTTTTTTTTTTTTTTTTTTGAGTTGGAGTCTCACTCTGTCACCCATACTGGAGTGCAGTGGCCGCTTCCGGCCACCAAAGCCTTGACCTGCTGGGCTCCAGTGATCCTTGCACCTCAGCCTTCCAAGTAGCTGGAACTACAGGCGCGTGCTACAACGCCCAGCTAATTTTTTGATTTATCGTAGAGATGAGGGCTCACCAAGTTGCCCAGGTGGGTCTCGAACCCACAGGCTCAGGCAATCCACTCACCTCAGCCTC
>NW_006968463.1:0-8099 GCF_000164805.1 Carlito syrichta | reverse complement strand
AACAGTACCCTGCCTGACAGGATAGGTTCAGAGAAACTACTTAGTTGCCACATAATTATATAATATTTATAGACAGAAAAAGAAAAGTGAGATACTGAAAATAAAATGCACAGAAACAGCAGGATTGGTTATAGTTTGGCATTGCCTCATTTGAACAGGGTTTGAACAATTGGTCACCTGTGACTGGTAGAATTTCTGTGATCAGTACAAGAGTAGGTTGTAGGCTGTGTCAATTAGGTTACAGTTCACTAAATAAGGAGTAGGAAGTAAACTTTTGGTCAAATGTGACAAATGTAAGGAGGCAGTTTTAGGCTTACCTGAACAGGTGTACTCGTCTCTGTCCTTTATTAAATTAGGAGAGGCAATGTCATTTCTGAGCTGCTGGGCCTGAGCACATGGAGAGAGTTACAGTGCAGAGGAAACTCCCTGGACCACTTTATGAACACCTCCCAGAAACCTACATAGCATGGCTGCATCTGAAAACTGTCTCAGCAGTCGGGGGCGTTATGAGGAACAACTGAGACAGCCTAGTCTCACACATCTGTTTCCCTGGGTGGCGAATGTTATGACTTGTAAAACTGTGGGAGGTGCACTGTAATACTGTTACCAGTAATAAGTTGCCACATCTTCAGGCTGCAGGCTGCTGTTTGTGAGACCCAATGCCACTAAACCTTGAAGGGACCCCAGGATGCAAATTGGATGCTCCATAGATTAAAAGCTTAGGGGTTTTCCTGCTTTCTGCTGATACAAATCAAAGTTTTATAAATTTTCACACTCACTTGAAAAGTGAAGGCGGCTCTCCCTTCTAGAGATGCAGAGAGGGAGGATGGAGACCGGGTCATCTAGATGTCACATCTTGCACCTAAGATTACAAACATAAAACAAGTATTCAGACAACTAAAAGAATTTATCTGAAGAACCAGGAGTACTGTCCACACTGCCCAAGTCAATTTCTAGTGTTCTCCTTCCTTTCCTGGGAGCCAGAACAGCAGTAGTGCCAAGAACTGAGTGGGAGCCCTCATGTTCATGCTGTGATCTGGCTGAGACTGAGTCTTAACTGAGGTGTCACCAGCCTATTAATAAATCTTCAGGGCAGAAAGATATACTCTGGAAACATGCACATCATCAAAATGGGCAGGCTAGGCTCAGCTGTAGGGCTGGCTCATCTCAGTAACTCAGCACAGGTCTGTTGTACCCAGGGTCCTGGGTCAGATGAGGATGGTACAAATTTGTATCCAGGTAATTTCTTTTTTTCCAAGCGTTTTTGTTTTTTTTACAAAAGAGATGTTGGTGATAATTATCACAACTGAAGTGGAAGTAAGGACTAGATGGAGTACGCATTTCATATTTGCATTAGCATTATGTAGACATCCTTGTTTTACAGAACACATATTCATGTCTTAGATTGTGTGTCTCTAAGTTATTTAACTTACTCTCAGATGGTTCTGATGGGGAGAACATGCTATACTTACTTTTTTTTAGTTGTTTATATATTTTATTTTAAAGATGTGGGGTACAATTCAGGATTAGGTAAACCAGTAGATATAATACAGGTAATATTTGGCCTCCCTTTGGTTCCCACTTTGCCTGATTTCTGATCAGGTACCCTTATTGATGTTGTGTCCCCACACCCACCCAGGTAGTGTCCTACTATTACCAATCACTTCTTATGGCATTATGGTAAAGGTTCAGGGTCTGCTTATGAGAGAGAACATATGGAACTCTGTTCTTTGTTTCTGTGAGAGATCACTGAGTATTACAGACTCTGATCAATGCAAGATGCTGCAAAGTTCATATGTTTGTCCTTCTTTATGCCTGTGTAATATTTCATCATGCACATGTACTGTATTTTTTTTATCCAGTCCAGTTTCAATAGGCAGCACGGTTGGTTCTGTATTTTTGCAATTGTGAATAATGCTGTAATAAACATATGTGTACAGTTATCTTTTTTGGAGAATGATTTGAGAATCTCTGGGTATATTCCTAGTAGGGGGATTGCTGGGTCATATGGAAGGTCAATTTCTAGTTCTTTTAGAAATCTCCACACTGTTTTCCATAGAGGTTGAACTAGTTAGCATTTCCACCAGCAATGTAGAAGCATTCCCTATTCTTCACATACTTGCCAGCATCTGCTGTCATTCGTTTTATTAATAATGGCCATTCTTATTGGAGATAGGAGATATCTCAAGTGGTTTTGATTTGCATTTCTCTGATGATTAGAGAGGCTGAACATTTTTCATGTATTTGTTGACTGCCCATATACCTCCTTTGAGAAGTGTCTATTCATGTCTTTTGCCCACTTTTTAATGGGGCTGTTTGTTTGTTATTTCCATTCAGCACATTTGCTTTCCTTGGTAGATCCTAGATGCTAGGCCTTTGTCAGATAGACTGTTGGCAAATATTTTTCACATTCTGTGGGCTGTCTCCTCACTCTCTTGTTTTCTTTGTCTTTGCAGAAGCTTTTCAGTTTGATGACATTCCCCTTGTCTATCTCATCTCTTAGGGAATGGACACCTGGGGTTTTGATAAGGAATTGGTTGCCTACTCTGATTTCTGCAAGGGTGTCTTCTGTACTTTCTAAGATTCTTATCCTTTGAGGTTTCACTCTTAGGTCTTTGATGCACTTAGAGATGATTGTTGTGTGTGGTGACAGTTTGGGGTCCCGATGTACTTACATTTTTGTGAATACAAAATTATTTTGACATAAGAGTATTATTTATCAGAATGTGAAAATAGTCTGCATCATGTTGCAATGTCATTAATCTATTGTTCTTACCAGTATAAGGATATGTTGTTCACTGCAGGCAAACACAGTCAATACTATGATTCCTTAATATATGTCACTGTCACTCACAGATCCACTTTTATCCAATATTATTTTACTCTTAAATTCTCAGAGATGAAATAGGCTGCACCTTTTTCCTGGTGTGAATATTTCCTTATTCTGTCTCCATTCAACATAACCTATCACAGCTCATAAGCATGAAAGGCTGACCAGTGAGACCTCATTTCATTACTTCAACAAAAAACACTGCTGGTCTGTGCATGGCCCAGCCTTTTACCAGCAATGCCACTTCACTTTCCTCTTTTATTCTTCAGAGGTAAGTGAGGACATCATCCTCATCCTGATGCCAGCAACCCTGCCTGCATCTTCAGGAGAGAGAGAGAGAGAGACATCATTTCCTGTCAAGCCTGAACCAAGGTTCATAGAAAAACATCTGGGATCCAAATACAAGAGGCCTCAATTAGTGATGACAGAAGACATGTATAAATATCCCAGCTTCCTCACCTCTAAGGTGGATTAATCAGAGACCTTTTCTCTGTGCTCCAAGCTGAGCTTAGTTCCAGTTATCCTCAGTGTGAGCTTCTCAGTGAAGTATTAAGGTCATCTTTATCTGGTGGTTTGGAACAATCCAGGTCAAGAAAATGACAGTGAAATCAAATTTCCAGTTTTCTGGTTGACAATGTTAGCTTCTTCAGTTGTGGAAAGGTTGCCAGTAAATTTAAGGCCAGTGCAGCCTTTCTGGAACAGAGATCAATTCTGAGACATTTGGAATAAGGTCCTCATCCAGGGCTAAGGTGTGGCATGCACTGCCAGTGGGGTGCTGGGCTCTGGCCCTAGGCTGTGTAGGAAGCAGCTGATTTCCTAAGCCATGAGGGTGAGGACATGGGAGAAAAAAAAGGACCTACTTGGGGCTGCCTGGCAGGGGCTTCAGCAAAGGGAACTGCTAAAACATCCACTAGTTTTGCACTAAACCCAGAGCCCGAGACCAGGATGAAAATTTGAGAGACCAGGGCCTTAGGGATGGGCCTGGGCTCCTGAAGCCACCTGTTCTTGCCTCTCTCCTCACAGGGTCTTAGTGGCTGGGACCCTGTTGGAACAAAAGATGAAGGGTCAGCAAATGTTCCCACCCCTAGGGTCTCTGATCAGCCAAACTCTGTTACAATTAGAAGGAAAAGTAGTGCATGCTCATACATTTATAATGTATATGTGTATAGATCGATAGATAGCTATTTACACACAAACACACATACGTATGTGTGTCTATATATTATTTGTGTGTCATAAAATTTACATATCAAAAATATAATATTTAGATATAAATTATATAAATCTATCTGTAAATATGTAATCCTATTACAAATAAATACAACATAAATATTTACACAAAGGTATCTATAACTTTAATTGCTCATACATATTATTTTAAGATTTCGCAGATTGACTGAACATTTAAACCAGCAATGGATGTATCACCACACAGTCCTTTCCCACTGCATAGGTAGCACTTCATGAGGTCCAGGACCCACCCCTACGTTACTCCTGAATAGTGCAATGTTCCACCCATTGCTGAGGAGGCTGAATGACTTGAGGGGGGGTGTCTGGGAAGCACAGAGCATCAGATGTCCAGGAGATGGGAAGTGAGTGCGGGTACTGAATGGAGAAGATTTTGTTATCAGCAACTCCTCCCATAATGGCTCCAATCAGACAGAGCAGGGCATAGGGCTCAGTGGACTGTGTGGTCACATGTTGAAATGACTCCGGTGCCTGTTGAGAGACACCCCTCTGAATGGACCAATGTGGGATCTCTCTGTCCAGCTTTATTGGCTCACACGACTGTGGGACTCTGTTCACAATGAACTTTGACTGCCCTGTGCACAAGATCTAAAGATTTGCCACTTACTTTCTAGAATCCAAGAATCACCACTTGTTAACCATGACCCTCCAGTAGCATTCATGGAGTGGAGTCAGAACTATAGCCAGAATGTGATAAGCAAGTGTCACAACTCTGAAGATGCAGACAGTCCATGTTAGAAGTCAGGATGAATTGGTGTCATGGAATCAGAGTAGGAGATGCAAGGGAACACAGTGAAGTACTCCATTCAGTGATGTTGAGGAGATGCCCTGGAGGTTCTCACAGATGAGGGGAAGGGTTGTGTAGAAGAGATGGGGCACAATTTCAGAGCTGTCCCCAGTCTGTTCCTCTCAGAAGCCTCCAGACCCTCAAAGTCCCCTGGGAAGAACTACAGCTGAAGAGAGATTTGTGCATGAAAGGTGACAGGAGAAGGGGACACATCCTCCGGAAAGCAATTTAGTTGCTGATAGCCAGAGTGACATCTGTCCAGACCCATCACCCTTGACTCAGGCAGGCATCATACCCAGAAGGCAGCATGAGCCAGCAGGAGCACAGAGCTTGCCTGGGTTCTGATGATATCAGGCTAGAATGTTATTAAATTCTGACCAGCCCTGCAGTGACCTTCTCTCTTGGGCACAGATGACATTGACCTTCTCTCTTGGGCACAGAGAAGGGGACTGAATATGGGGTGCACACAACATTCCCACTGGCAGCTAAGTGGGAAGAAAACATTGACATCCTCAAACAGTAATACAAGCAAGCAACTCAATTTGATTTTATGCAATTCTGATTAGAAAGGAAAACAAACTAATAAATTCATCTTCATGAAAACATACATAAAGTTTGAATGAACTGAAGATAAAGCCTGAATTTTCCTTCCTCATATAGACTGTCAGAACAACAGTATACAGAGTAACTAAACTGGGCCACCTGTTCATCGGTGCCTCCTGAAGCTGATCCTGCTAAGGAATGGTCACAACTGTGTGTTAGTTTGCTTGGAATTTTGTATCAAAAGATCCTGGTTTGGATGGTTTAACAATAATTTTTGTCTGTCAAATAGACTGGAGTGCACAAGTATGATAACCAACCCAGCCCCCAACCTCGAGCTCATGGACTCAGGCAATTTTTCCACTTCAGTCTTCTGAGAAGCTGGGAGACTACAGGTGTGCACCACCATGTCTAATACTTTTCCCTTTCCCTTTTTTTTTTTTTTTTTTTAGTAGAGACAAAGTCTCACTGTATTGCTTAAGCTCATCTGGAACTCGTTGGCTAAAACAATCCTTGGTCTCCCAAAGTGCTAGAATTACAGATAGGAGTGAGTCACCACACCCCTGAAAATTTATGTTTACATGTCCTCCAAAACTCCAAAATCAAGATCCATCAACGTTTGGTTTCTTGGGAGGGTTTTCTTTCTTGCTTTCAAATAGTAGTTTTCTTGCTGTGTCCTCAAATAGCTTTTTTTTTGGTGCTTATGTGCAGGGATCCAGAGAACTCTCTTGTGTCTCTTATAAGTACACTTGTGCTACGGAATTAGTGTCACACCCTCATTACCTTATTTATCCTTAATTGCATTCTTATAGTTCTATCTCCAAATCCAAACAATGAGAACAGAGCTTCAACTTTTGAATTTGGGGAATAAAATTCAGTCTATAGCAGATAGTTGTTGGGGGCACAAACAAGATGGGGGGAAGGGCAAGGCCAGTGAAGGACTACAGAGCACGCAGCAGGTTTTTCCACAATTCAGCACACTGGCACCTCTTCCTCACGTGTCCTTGCTTACACCACAGAGGCCATTAAAGTTTCAGAGGCTCTCTGCTGATAATGGGTCAGTATCACTCTCTATTACTTTCCAAGTATTTCTAAGATCAGAGAGCACACGCGTCTATTGTGGAGTTTTTCTGCCATCTAATGGTATTTTTGTGTCATAGAAACTTGAAGGTTTATAGTTATTGGATCCTGATCGGTCTTGACTTAGGCCCTTTATAGTTATTCATGAAACTAATACTATTACATTTATTAGTAGGCCAGAATCTATATGGAACACAAAATTATTCCTTACCTCAGAAATCTAGTCAACTAGTTGAAGACAAAAGGCTAGCAAGCAACTGGAATTCAGAAAATATAAAGGGTCCCCGCAAAAATGGATTATTTTTGGAGGGTGGTTTCCCTGTAGTGCATGCTTCCTCCACTAGGTGTGTGTTCTAGGCATCAGTATACTGGCTAGCATTGTTGTGAGAAGCTGTATTTCGCTTCAGTGAAATTTTTTGAATGTTCTTTCAAAAGATATTCCATCTTATGATGGGTTTATATATGAGTGCACGGTGTTGACTGTTCAGAAGCTTTTGACCAACTGCATGACCTTCGTACCCCACCCTCCCTATTCACCCAATTTGATCTCTAGTAAGTGACTTTTTTTACTCTCTATGGATGAAAAAAATCCTGAAAGGGAAACATTTTGCCATAGAGAAAGAGGTGAAACAAAACAATGGCAGAAGTACTAAAACATTCAAAAAGAAGCACTAACAGTTCAAAAACTGTTTTGATTAGTAGAAAAACTTCTCATTAGGTATACTACATCAAATAGATTGTACTTTGAACATGACTCGAGTTTAGCACATAAGAATTAAGTACACAATTATTGTAAATAAATGTTGGTGTTTTTTGGATTCTTTCTCATATGTTAGTCACAAGGCAGTTAAGGATTAGAATCTGTGATCCATGTAAGATGTCAAAGATATGGTTTTGGGAAAGGTTATTAAGGAAACCCACAGGGCATAATAATAGGGGCTAGGGAGGGAAGTCAAGGGCTCCTGGTCTGATCAGTCACCCACTTACTTTACTATCCTTGAAATTAGTTTGCTATTAGTTTGCATCCATAAAACTGCAAGTTAGTGTGTGATTCATATGACTTTGGAGACTGTTGGTGTTACCCCGTTTGAGTGTGTATCTGGAGGTCAGGGTTTATGAAGTGGAGGGTGTAATACTGTTACACATTCTCTAGAATATATTATTTAGACTTTGTGTAGTCCATAACAACTGTAATTTACATTGCTTTACACACAGAGATCTGTTCCCTAACTATGCCCAAATGCAGGTAGTTTTCTGATTCAAGGTGAGGGTCTGTCCTTGAGTAAGAATTCAGATTAATCCACTCAGCTGATGTAGTTTCCCTACATGTAGCATATCAGGAATAAAATCCTGATCCCAGAGACATCTGTCAGTCAAATGTGTTGTCTTTTCTAAGTAACTACAAATTGTTACTGACTTGAAGATAAATTTATAAGAGAATATTCTGGTGTATGTGAAACATATGAATGCTTACATTTTGTTTTCTGAATTCTCAAGACATTACTCTCCATTTAATTTCTCTGAATGATCATTATATGAAATAAAATGCAATAAAATTTAAGCATGTTGAAATTGCTCAAAATGATAATGTTTAACAAATAACTGGATAAGAGG
>NW_006968462.1:0-765 GCF_000164805.1 Carlito syrichta | reverse complement strand
AGCAGCTGGGACTCTGGTGGCCACAATGCCTGACTCAAGTTTGGGGACTTCTCACCGAGAGAAGGTATGGCCAGGTTGCCTGGGCTGGTCTGTGACCCCTGGACTCAGCCAGCCTCCTGCCTTGGCCTCCCAGGGTGGCAGCTGATGGCCATTAGCCATGGTGCCTGGGCTGGACTCGCACATTCTGTCAGCCAGGGAATCACAAATAAACACCTCGGGATTGAGGCCACTGCATCCCATGTAGCCGTGACTGTGGGTGCCTCTATGCACGACTCCAGTGTTTGCATTCTGGGGAGCAACGAGGTCTCACTATGTGGCCCAGGCTGGTCTCAAACTCCCAGATGCCAGCAGTTACCCATCTCAGCCTCACAAAGTCACAGTCCAATTGTCTGTTGATCCACTGTTTTTTGGGAATTCCATGCCCAAGGCTGGGGCCTCCTTCCTAAATGATCTCTGCCTGTTCATGATGATCCCAGCTCTATATACAAATGGGTGTTCTTTTTTTTTCTCTTTTCTTTTTTTATTTGAGTCAGAGTATCACTCTATTGCCCAGGCTGGAGGTCAGTGTTTGGCTTCCAGCCACCGCAGCCTCGGCCTGTCAGACTGTGGCGAGCCTTTCCCTGGCCTTTGGAGGAGCCAACTACAAGCGCGTGCCACCACGCTCCCCTCATTTGGGATGGAGGTTGGAAACGTGGTCTTGCTGAGGTGCTCATGTGAGTCTCGGCCCATGGACTCAGGTCAGTCAGTGGCCTTAGACTCCCAAAG
>NW_006968461.1:2188-4067 GCF_000164805.1 Carlito syrichta | reverse complement strand
TGCTGACAAATATGCAGAATATCGTAGTGGTGGGTTTCCCAGTGACTAGTTTCCTCCATGATTGCTGCCTCAGTGACTTAGTCTCTTACATAATGAGTGCCCCAGTGACATGATCTATGCCAATCGAGTGTGTCAGTGACTGGGACTCTTCTGTGATGGGTACCTCAGTGACTGGCCCTCCTCCAAACTGGGTGCTCCCATGAATAACCCTCCTACTTGATTGGTGTCCCAGTAAATGGTCTTCCCCAACAACAGGTATCACAGTTAATGACCCTCCCCCATTATGGTTTCTCCAGTGACTGATCCACCTCTGTGATTGGTGACCCAGTGACTGGCCATTCTCCATAATGATTCCCCAGTTATTAGCCCTCCCCCATTATAGATTTCCCACCTACTGGGCCTCCTACTTTTTTGGTTTCCCGTTAGCTGTGATTGGTTCCCTCACTACATTGTGATGAATGCCCCAGTTACTGGACCTCCTCCATAATGTGTGTCCTCTAACTGGAGCTCCTCTGTGATATATGTCCCAGTAATAGGCCTTCATATTTTATGGGTGCCACAGTGACTATCTCATCTCTATGATGAGTGTCATTGTGATTGGGCCACCTCCATAAAGGGTTCCCCAGTGACTGGCTCTCTTTTGTGATTGGTTCCCCAATGACTAGCCATTATCTGTCATGGGTGCCCCAGTGACCATTCTTTCTTTGTGATGAGTGTCGTAGTTATTGGACCTCCTCTAGAATAGATACCCCCACTGTCTTGTTCTCCAATATGATGGGTGCCTCAGTTTCTGGTCCTCCTCCACAATGGGTGTCCCAAGGACTGGTCCTCCTCTTTGATGGTTGCCCCAGTGACTGGCCCTCCTCCTTAATAAGTGCTCCATAAGTGCCACATAAGACCTTCTTTTTATTGCTGTACAGTGACTGTCCCTCCTTCAAATTTGTTGCCCCAGAGACTAGACCTCCTCTGTAATGGATGTCTCAGTGATGATCTTTCCTTTGTGTTAGATGCAACTTTGACTGAGTCTCCTTTATAAAGGATGCTCCAGTGACTGGTCCTCCTCTGAAATTTGTGTCCCAATAACTGACCCTCCCCTGTGAAAAATGCCTCAGTAAATAATCCTCCACTCTGATCGGGGTGTTTGACTAGATTTTCTCAATGATTGCGCCCTAATAGCCTGGTTTGCTAGATAATGAGTGCCACCGTGATTAGCCCTTCTCTTTAAGGGTGCTTCAGTGACTGGGTCTCCTCAGAAATTTGTCCCTCAGTGACTTGCTGTCTTCCATAATGGTTTTCCTAGTAACTAGCCCTCCTCTTTTATGGCAGTACCAGTACCCAAGTAGTCTTTATAATGTGTGCCCCAGTAAAAAACCCTCTTTTGTGATTGATGTCCCAGTGACTGGGCTTCTTCAGTAATGAATGCCCCAGTGACTGGCCCTTCTCTGAGTTGGTTGCCCAGTGAAAGGTCATCCTCCATAATGGCTGCCCCAGTGACAGGTCCTCCTCTGTTATGGGTGCAACATTTAGTAACCCTCCTCTATGCTGGGAGTCCTGTTGAAAAACTCTCCTCGGTGAGGAGTGTTCCCATGACTTACCCACACAAGTAATGGGTGCTTCACTCGATGGCCCTCTTTTATAATGGATGCTCCATTGACAACTCCTCCACTGTGATAGGTGCCCCAATGACTGTATCCCTTCTGTTTTGGTTATCCTAATGAACGTATTTCCTCTTTGATAGATGTCTAAGTGACTGAGACTCCTCCATAATGGGTGAAAGTGATTGGTCCTCCTCTGTTTTGGGTACCCCATTGACTGGTCCCCCTATGTGAAAAATACCCCAATGACATTTCCTCCTCTGTGATGGGTGCCTCTGTGACTA
>NW_006968461.1:0-1004 GCF_000164805.1 Carlito syrichta | reverse complement strand
GCTCCTGTTTCTGTGTCTCCTACATAATGTGTACCCCAGGAATGAGCTCTTCTCTGTTATGGGTGTCCCAGAGACTTGTCTTGCCCTGTACAGGTAACCCTGTTACTGGACCTCTTCTGTGATGTGTGCTGTAGTTACTTGGTCTAATAGATTGTGGTTGACTCAGTGACTGAACCTCCTTTCTGATGTGTGCCCAAGTAAATTTTCTCTCCTCAATAAAGGGTGATCCAGTGGCTGGGCCTCACTTGTGATTGCTGCTCCAGTGACTGGCCATCCTTTGTGATCAATGTCTCTTTGAATGGCTCTCCTATTTGATGGGTGTATCAGTGACTATCCTGTCTCAGTGATGTGTACCTCAGTGACTGGCTGTCCTTCTTGAGCAGTGACCCAGTTACAGGCTCTCCTTTTTGATGGTTACTCCAGTGTCTGGCACTCATTTATAATGGATTTTTCAATGACTGACAGATCCCATAATGACTGAACCCATAATGGATTGCCAACTAACTGGGCCTACTTTATGACGTGTACAGGGACTATTTTGTGAAGGATGCTTTAGTAACACTCCCTCTTCTGTGATGTGTTCCTCATTGACTGGCCACCTCTCTGATGAATGCTGACTGAATGACCTTCCACTTTGACAACTGTTCCTGTGATTGACCTTGTATTTGATGAGTGTCACAGTGACTATATGTTCTCTGTGATGGGTTCCCCAGTGATTGGCTCTCATCTTTGGTGAGTTTCCAGGTTGCTGGCTTTCTTCTGTGATGGGTGCCACAGTGCTTATCCTTCTTGTGTGATGTGTGCCAAGTGACTATCACTCTTCTGTGATGGGAGTTTCAGTTACTGGACCTCATCACTAATGGGTGTTTCAGTGACTAACCTGCCTCTGTGAGGCATGACTCAGCGTCTGACCTTCCTCCTAATTGGGTGCCACTGTGATCCACTCCCTCACACTCCTCTGTGATGGGTGTCCTAGTGACTGACATGCATCACTGATGCATACG
>NW_006968460.1:2060-3490 GCF_000164805.1 Carlito syrichta | reverse complement strand
AACCGTTTAGGCAAACGAGTGATACAGGAAAAAAACCAGTAAGTTAACATCATTTTCTCAGACCTGGGAAAATTACAATAATGAATTCATATGAAATTTAAAACAATCATGAGGAGCCTAAAGAATCCTTATCAAAAGATACAAAGCAGGAACTATCACTTTCCGCATTGAAACCTTAGTATAAGTTTACAATAATCAAAACAGCCTGGTATTGGTACTGGAAGAGGTCCATACGCTAATAGGTCAGGTCAGAGAGTGAAATCCTCAAATTCTTACCTAACTCATCTTTGAAAGGACCTCCAGGACCCGCTGGGGAATGAACATCATTTTCAGTACATGTTACTGGGAAAAGTCTGACTACATGAACAAGATTCAAACAGGACCCCTAACTATCACCATACACATTCACTCTAAATGGATCAAAGACCTAAACGTCAAACAGCAAATTATAATCATCATAGAAACACAGGAGACACCTTTATGAAACTGGAACCTGGAGCTACTCTCTTCAGATCCCTCAATACCCATACCGTAAAAAGAATGTTAGACAAGTGGGATCGTACCAAACGAATTAACTTCGGCAAAATACAAGAAACCATCAAAATTGTATGCAGACAGCCTCAGAATGGGAAAAACTATTCTCCAGCTATGTATCTGATAAAGTCATAACATCTATGAGCTACAAGAAAATCAAACACTCAGAAAAAAACAAAAACAATCCCATTAAAAAGTGGGAAAAATACATAATTGCACACTTCTAATACAAGAGATGTGGGAAGCCAGAAGACACATGAAAACGTGCACAGCCTCACTCATCATCAAAGAAATGCAAAGGAAAACCACATTGAACTACCACTTAACCCCTGTAAGAATGGCCTTCATTAATAACACAAACAATAGCAGATGCTGGAAAAGATTTGGGGGCAAAAATGCTTCTACACTGCAAGAGGGCCGAAAAGTACAGCGACATCTCTGGAAATCAATGTGGCGGTTTCTAAAGGGACATGAAATTGACCTACCATGTGACCCTGTAATTTCCCTGTAGGGAATAAACCTGGAGGAACTCAGATCTTTTACAAAAAGATATCTGCACAAGCATGTTTATTGCAGCTCTAATCACATTTGAAAAAAACATGATACCAACCATGTTGCACTTCAAACCTGAAATGGATAAAATAAACGTGGAACATACACAAAATGGAATGTTATGCATCCATGAAAAGTGACAGGTATAAGGATTTTGCAGAAGCTTGATGGATATGAACTAGGTCATTCTCAGTGAATTATCACGGAAACAAAGAATAGTGTTCCATATGTTCTCCATCATGAGCTGAATTTATCAATCAGTGTGCTAGAAGAAAGTGATTGGCAGTAGTAGAAAACTGTTTTGGGGTAGGGGTGGGATTGGCTGTGGAGTTATATTGTTAAGG
>NW_006968460.1:0-832 GCF_000164805.1 Carlito syrichta | reverse complement strand
AAAATATCATGGAAATTTATAAAGAAGTATTAGGCTCTCATCATATAAAAATTGAAATAATTGAAAATTCTAGAAAACAGACTTTGATGTTAGTGAAGCAATGATCAAATCGTGAGAGACAAACGGCTCAAAGGCTGGAAAATAATATGAAAAACATCCAGAAGTGTCTAAACTAAAGAAAGTGATGAAATATTATTAGCTTGTGCTATTACGAAACTCCAACAAGTCTCTGTGACCATAGTAATAAAAGACTACATAGTGGGGAAGCCCCTCAGGGACCTCCCACTGTGGGAGCTCTTCTGTCCTCTCAATAACTTCTGCTTGAAAACAAAAAGACTACATTGCCCAGTGGATTCTTGAATGGTCACTTGCCCCTGGAGACGTTTTAGGATAGTTGTGAACACCTTCCTTCCTTCAATTCTTGGGAATGAAATTCCATCATGTCTTCCGCTTTTGTCAGAGCACTGCACAAAAATCCTTGACACTGAATGCTTGCTCAGTAGTCAAGGTCCCGCCCATTATGATGTCAACTTTCTGAGGCTGATGTCATGAATGGCAATCTGACATGCTTGTTTTCCTGACTTTGCTTACATCTTTTAATTGAAAAATTAGCCGTTTAGGCAAACGAATGATACAGGGAAAAAACCAATAAGTTAACATCATTCTTCTCAGACCTGAAATTACAATGGTGAATTCATATGAAATTTAAAACAATCACGAGGAGCCTAAAGAATCCTTATCAAAAGATACAAAGCAGAAATTATCACTTTCTGCATTTGAAACTTTAGTATAAGTTTACAATAATCAAAACAGCCTGGTATTGGTACTGGAA
>NW_006968459.1:0-603 GCF_000164805.1 Carlito syrichta | reverse complement strand
AAGGTGCTGAGCTTGGGGAACCCTCACATGTGGAGGTGCAGGGGGGAGGGCTGAGGGCAGAAGATTTGCAGGCGAATGGATTTCTTTCTTTCTTTCTTTCTTTCTTTCTATCTTTCCTTCCTTCCTTCCTTCTTTCTTTCTTTCTTTTTTCGTTCTTTCTTTCCTTCCTTCCTTCCTTCCTTCCTTCCTTCCTTCCTTCTTTCTTTCTTTCTTTTTTCTTTCCTTCTTTCTTTCTTTCTTTCTTTCTTTCTTTCTTTCTTTCTTTCTTTCTTTCTTTCTTTCTTTTTCTTTCTTTCTTTTCTTTCCTCTCTAGGTTGCCCAGGCTGCTCTCAAACCATCCAATCAGGCCATCCTCAGCCTGGTCCTATAAAACTGCAGTGATCACAGGCTTTCCATTTGGTCAACATGCTGGTCTTCCTGACTGGCCTTGAACTCTGGGCCGAAGGTGAACCTCCTGCTAAAGCCTGCCCTTACCCAAGGTTTTCTGGGTTTTGCTTCAGGACGAGTTGGGGGTTTGCTATGGTGTCCATCCTGGTCTTGAGCTCCTGGACTCAGGCCATCTTCCCATCTCAGCCTCTGTGAATGCTGAGGAGAGAGGCTTGA
>NW_006968458.1:0-316 GCF_000164805.1 Carlito syrichta | reverse complement strand
GTTAAGAAAGCTGACTATCCAGGTGTCTAGAGAGCTAGAGAGCCAGTTAATTCAGTTGGCTAGCCAGCTGGATAACTAGTTAAGCCAGGTAATCTAGTTTACAATCCTGTCTGGCCAGCTGCCTATCTCATTAATCAACTAGTTAAGTCAGTTGGCTAACCAGCTGTGTAGCTAGTTAAGTCACCTCATTAAGTCAGTTGGCTAGCCAGCTCGCTAGCTAGTAAAAAAGCTAGTTAAACAAACAGAAACCCAAATAAAAAACACAGTTCCATTCACAATAGCCACAAAAAAAATGAAATACCTTGGCATCTTCCTA
>NW_006968457.1:0-777 GCF_000164805.1 Carlito syrichta | reverse complement strand
GACTTTCTGACATCACACAACCTACCTAGGTTGGAACAAGAAGAAATTGAGACCCTAAAAGATCAATAACAATCAAGGAAATCTACTATGTAATAAGAAAACTACCTACAAAAAAAAAAAGCTTTGGTGCAGATGGCTTTCCAGCAGAATTCTTCAAGACTTTTAAAAAGGAGCTGATACCAATCCTACTGAAGGTATTCCAGGCAACTGAAAAAGATGGAACTCTCCCCAAATCATTTTACAAAGCCAACATCACATTGATACCCAAGCCAGGTAAATATCCAACAAAGAAAGAGAACTACAGGCCGATATCTTTGATGAACATAGATGATAAAATTCTCAACAGGATTCTAGCAAACCGGATTCAACAATACATCTCAAAAACCATCCATCATGACCAAGTAGGCTTCATTCCTGGGATGCAAGACTGGTTCAACATTCGTAAAACCATAAATATAATTAAATGCATCAACAGATGTTAAAAGAAAAACCACATGATTATATCATTAGATCCAGAAAAAGCTTTTGATAATATCCAGCACCCTTACTTGATAAAAACCCTTGAACATCTAAGCATGCAGGGAACATACCTCAAAATAGTAAAAGCCATCTACAAGAAACCCACAACCAGCATACTCCTAAATGGACAAACATTTGAACCATTTCCCCTGAAAACTGGAACAAGACATGGATGTACACTCTCACCCCTCCTGTTCAACATAGTATTGGAAGTCCTGGCTCGAGCAATCAGAGAAGAGAAGGCAATAAGGGGTATCC
>NW_006968456.1:0-764 GCF_000164805.1 Carlito syrichta | reverse complement strand
CTGACTTAACTCATTAGCTAACTAGCAAGCTAGCTGACATGTACAGCTGACTTAACTCGTTGGCTAACTAGCTAGCTTGTCTACTCAAGCAGCTGAGCCAAATGGGAGGGACTGCTTTATTCCGTGCTCCGGTACCGGGCTTCTTGCTTAATGTCTACCTTTATTTTATTATATATATATTTTATTTTATTTTTATTAATCAATATTTTTTATTATGGTTTTGTGGGGTACAGTTAAGGGTTATGTGTACAATTACGTTTCATTCAGGCACCCTGTTGATAAGAGGTGTTCTCCCATCCCCAGACAAATATTTGCTACTGTTAATCACATCCTCCTCCCTCCCCATAGTTTCCCAGTTCTGTCAGTCATTTTCTTATAGCATTACATTGGATGTTCAAGGTCCATTATATGAGTGAGAACATGTGATACTCGGATCTTTGTTTCTGTGAGAGGTCAGTCAGTATTATAGACTCTAGTCCATCCAGGTTGCTGCGAAATTCATGATTTCATTCTTTTTTATGGCTGTGTAGTATTCCATCGTGTATATGTACCACATTTTTTTAGTCCAGTCCTCTTTTGATGGGCAGTATGGTTCTTTCCAGGTTCTTGCTATTGTGAACAACGCTGCGATAAACATACGTGTGCAGATATCTTTTTTATAGAGTGATTTGTGTTCTTCAGGGTATATTCCCAGTAGGGGGATTGCAGGGTCATATGGGAAGGTCAATTTTTAGAGCTTTTAGAATTGCCACTCTGCTTTCCAC
>NW_006968455.1:0-5029 GCF_000164805.1 Carlito syrichta | reverse complement strand
CCCTCATTTGTTATGAGTGCCACAGTGACTTTGCCTTCTCTGTGTTGGGTGTCACTGTGGCTAGCACTTATCTGTGATGGGTACCCCATACTGGTCCTCTTCAGTTATTCATGCTTCCCTTTCTTTGCTATGATTGTCAAGTTACAGCTCCTCCTCTGTAATTGGTGCCTCAGTGACTGGCCATTCTCCATGATTGGTGTGCCAGTGACTATCCATTCTCTGTGATTTGTGCACAAGTGACAAGAAGTCTTCTGTGATGTGAGACCCAGTAACTAGATCTCCTCTATAGAATGAGCCTTTTAGACTGGCCCTCTTTTATGGTGGGTCCTCCAGGTGACAGGCCCTCCTTTATTTATTTGTTTGTTTGTTTGTTTGTTTGTTTTATAGATGTGGGACACTATTCAGGGTTAGGCATATCAACATTAATCATGCTGGTACTCTTGTTGATGAGGTATGCCCCTACCTACCCTAGCAATTTCCCTCAACTCAGGCCCTTCTTTGCTAAAAACACTCCACTAACTGATCCTCCTCCGTGATGAGTGCCACAGTGACTAGATTTCTTCTGTGATCACTGCCCCAGTGACCGTGTCTTCCACCTAATGAGTGCCCCAGTCACAAGCCTTCCTCCATTATAGCTCCAATGACTGTAACTCCTCAGAGATTGGTGCCTCAGTTACTTGCCCTCCTCCTTAATAGGTTTCCCAGTGACTATCCCTCCACTCATTCATGCCACAGTGACTTGCACCCTCCTCTGTGATGGTTTCTCCAGTGACTGGACCTCTTCTGTGATGGATGTCCCAATGACTGACCCACTTCTGAAATGGGAACCTCAGTGACTGTCTCTCTTCTGCAGTGGGAACCTCAGTGATTGTTCCTCCTCTTGCGTTTGGCCCTTCTATGTGATCATTGCTCCAGTGGCTGACTCTCCTCTGTGATGAGGAACTCATCATAGTGAACTGTAACTCATATGTGATGGGTACCCCACTGACTGAAACTCATTTTTGATGGGTAGCCCAGTGATTGGAATGCATCTGAAATGTGTACCCCAGTGACTGGCCATCCTCTATGATGAATACAAAAAGGACTATGTCTCCTCTGTGATAGGTGCCCCAGTGATTAGTCTTCCTGTGTGATGGGTGTCCCAGTGACTGTGCTTACTCTGTGATGATTGCCCAAGCGATTGGACCTCCTTCTAATGGGTTTCCAAATGACTGAGGCTCCTCTGTGCTTGTTGCCTCAGTGACTGGCCCTCCTATTTGATAAATGATTAAGTTACTTGGTCTTCTTTCTAAAGTGTTCCTGTTTGACTAGCCCTCAACTGTGATATGTGCCCCAGTGACTTGACTTTCTGCTAATGGAAGGTCCAGTGACTGGTCTTCTGTCTGATGGTTGCCTCTGTGACTGGCAATTCTCTTTGACATGTGACACACTGGTTGTGACTTCTCTGTGAAGGGTGCTTCAGTGACTAGCCTTCATCCATAATGGATACCCTAGTGACTAGCTTTCCTCTGTCCTCTGTGATGGGTACACCACTGACTGACTGTCTTCTGTTATGGTGCCTCAGTGACTGTACTACCTCTGTGACTGGTGTACCAGTATCAGAACTTCCTTTGTGATTTGAACCCCAATGACTAGGCCTTCTCCATAATTGGTGCACCAGTGACTTGCCCACCTCCATTATGGGTGTCCCAGGGACTGGGCCTCCTCTATGATTGGTGCACAAGTGAGTGGACCTCACCAATAATGGTTGTTCCAGTGACTAGCCCTCTTGAGTATCCCACCACAGTTTTTACATCCTAATGACTAGAAGTCCTCTGTGATGGATGTCACAGTGACTGGCTCTCCTCTGTGATTGATGTCCCTGTGACTGACTCTTCTATGTGATAAATGATCCTGTGACTGAGCCTCTCCAGTATAGGTTCCTCAGTAACTCGCCCTCCTCAATGATGGTTGGCCCAGTGACTGGCCCTCTTCTGTGAAAAATACCCCAGTGACCTACTCTCTTCTGCAATGGGTGTCCCACTGTTTCGCTTTCCTTTGTGATTGCTGCTCCACTGACTAGGTCTCTTACATAATAGGTCTATCAGTGACTCTTCATCTTCCATTCTGGGTGTCCTGGTGACTAGACCATCTCAATTATTGTTGCCACAGTGACTGGTCCACTTCCATTATGGGTGCACTATTGACTTCCCCTCCTCAGTGATGAGTGTCCCAATTACTTGGCCTCCTCATAATGGGTTCTCTGGTGACTAGCCCTTCTCCAAAATGGGTGCCACTGTGAATGGGTCTCCTGTGTGATTGCTGCACCAGTGGCTCAGCTCCCTTCAAACTGTTGCCCAGTAACTAGCCCTTTTCTTTGATGGATGCATCTGTGACTGGTCCTCCTCTTTGTGGGGTGCTACCCTGACTAGCCTGCACATGTGATGAGTGCCTCAGTGACTGACCCTCCTATGTGATGGATGTCACGTTCACTGACATTCCTCTGTGATATGTGCCCAGTGACTACGTCTCTATTTTGACGGGTACCTCAGTGACTGGCATTTGTGATTGGTGTTCCAGTGATTGGCCCTGTTCTGTGATGACTGTCCCAGTGAGTGTCCCTACTCTGTAATGGATGCCCAGTGGGTACACCTTCTTTGTGACCAGTGCCCCATGACAGGTACTCCTCTATGTTGTGTGTCCCAATTCCTAGCCCTCCTCCATAATGTGTGCTTAAGTGACTAGCCCTACTGTGTGATTTGTTGACACATGACTTGATCTCCTGTGTGATGTGTGCCCCAGTGATTGGCCCTCCTCTGTAGTGGATATACAATGACTCTCTATTCTTTATTGGTACTCAGTGACTAGTCCTCCTATGACATGGGAGTCCCAGTGACTGGGACTACTCCTGGGGGTCCCTCAGTGACTAGTTGTCCTCTGTGATGGATGCCTAAGTGATAGGCCTCTTCTGGGATGGGTGCCTAAGTGATAGATTCTTCTCTGTTTTTGGTGGCTTAGTGATTGTTTCACCTCCATAAGGAGTATCCTGTAATAGGTCTTCTGTGATCTGTGTCCCAGTGTCTATTATTTTCTGTGATGGGTGCCCCAGTGACTAACACTGCTCTGTGTTGGTTACTGAAATGACTGGTCGTCCTCTATGAGAAAAGTCCAGCAAGTGGTACTCATCGGTGATGGGTTCCTCAGTGACTGGCTCTTCTCTGTGATAAGTGTCCCAGTAACAGGCCTTCCCCATTAATGGTAGCCACAGTGACAGGTCCTCCTCTAATATGCATGCCCCAGGGACTGAGCTGCCTTTGAAATTGATATTTCAGTGACTGGTCCTCCTCCACATTGGTTGCTCCAGTGCTTAACTCTCCTCTATCATGGGTGTCACACTTACTGGGCCTCCTCCATAATGTGTATCCCAATTCCTAGTCCGCCTTTGTAATGGGTGATCCAGTGAGTGGACCTTCTCCATAATGGGTACCCCAGTGACTGACCCTCCCCTGCAATGGGTTTGCCAGTGACAGGGCCTCCTTCCTGATAGGTGCTCCATTAATGATGTTTCCTACGTGATTGTTGCCACAGTGACTGGCCCTTTTCCAAATTGGGTGGCCCCATGTCTTGCCATCCTCTGTTATGGGTGCCACAATGTCTATCTTTACTTAGTGATGGATGCTTCAGTGACTAGACCTCCTCCGTAAGGAATGTCCCAGTGACTGACCCACCACTTATATTTGTGTCCAGTGAATGGCCATTTTCTGTGATGGGTAGCCCAATGACTGGCCTTCTTCTGTGATGGATGTCCCAGTTACCAGCTCTCTGCAATAAAGGTTGCCAAAGTGACTACCCCTCGTCTATGAAGTGTGTCCCAATGACTGGCCCACTTTGATAATGGGTGCACCAGTGACTGGCCTTCATCTGTTGTGAGTGACACAGTGAGTAGCCCTCCACTGTGCTGGGGGTCCCAGTGACTAGCCTTCATCTGTGAGGTGTCCCCTCATAACTTGTCTACCTATGATGTGTGTTCAAGTTCTCATCTATTATGGTTGCTCTTGCTCTGTGATGAGTGCCCAAGTGACTGGCTGTCATCTGTGTTGGGTTCCCAAGTGATTGACCCTCTTCTGCGTCAACCATCATAGTGACTGGCACTCATCTTTGATGTAAGTCCCAGTGACTACACCTCCTCACATTTTGTACCCCAGTGACTGACCCTTCTCTGTGATGGGAGTACCATTGACTGGCCCTCCTCCATGTTGATGTACAACTAACTTGCCTTCCTCTGTGTTTTGTGTCACAATGACAAGCCCTCTTCTGTTATGTGAGTCACAGTAACTAACCCTTCTCAGTGATGTGTGCTTTTTGATTGACCCTCCTTTGTGATGGGTGCCCCAGTGACTGATCCTTCTCTGTGATGGGACTACCATTGACTGGATTTCTTCCATAAATGGTGCCCCAGTGACTAGCTGTCCTCATTGATGGTTGCCACAGTGACAAGCCCTCTTCTGTGATGTGAGTCACCTTGTCTAGTCCTCTGTGATGCAAGCCTTTTTGACTGGCACTCCTCTTTGATGTGTGTCCCAGCCACTGGTCCTACTCTGTTACATATATGCCATTGATCCTCCTCTGTAATAGGTGCCCCAGTGACTGGCATTCCTCAATTATCCCTGACAAGAGACTGGTTTCCTACATAATAGGTACCCCAATGACTAGAACTTCTCCATTATTGGTGTCCCAGTGACTGTGTCTCCTCGGTGATTGTAGCCACAGTGACTGGAGCACCAATTCTCCATAAAGGTTTCCTAGTGACTAGTCCTGCTCTGTGAAAAGTATCCAAGTAATTAGGCATCCTGCATAATTGGTGACTCAGTGACAAGACTTTCAGTGTGATGCGTTTTCAGTGACTGCCTCTCCTCAGTGATGAGGGCCCCAGTTTGGTGCACCAGTGATCTGCCCCCTTCTGTGATGGCTGTCCCAATGACTGGCCTTCTTCCATAATGAACAAACCAGAAACTGCACCTCCTCTCTTATGTGTGCCACAGTGACTAGC